>NC_135806.1:31785579-32085579 GCF_964213995.1 Mustelus asterias
CCTACCCCCCCCCACTCCCTTCCCCCCCCCACTCCCTTCCCCCCCCACTCCCTTCCCCCCCCCACTCCCTTCCCCCCCCCAACTCCCTTCCCCCCCCCACACTCCCTTCCCCCCCCCCACTCCCTTCCCCCCCCCCACTCCCTTCCCCCCCCCCCACTCCCTTCCCCCCCCCCCACTCCCTTCCCCCCCCCCCCCCACTCCCTTCCCCCCCCCCACTCCCTTCTCCCCCCCCCCTCCCTTCCCCCCCCCCCCCCCCTCCCTTCCCCCCCCCCCCCCCCCCTCCCTTCCCCCCCCCCCCCCTCCCTTCCCCATAATTTCCATTCAAAAGAAGCATGATTTGCACTGTTTGTTGATTGTATTCAAATAAAGCCCAATCATAAAAATATCACTGGCTCCATGCTCTGGAAGAAGTGATAGAGGCAAGGGCAGGAGGGTGGCTTTCAGCAGGCCATTCACACACCCCACCTTCTCCATGCCAGATTACTCGATCAGGCACTGAGAGGCTGACAGTGAGGGACCCTCCCTGGGAGACCACAAGTACAGAGCCAGATTTATTTTTCAGGCTGCCTGCATGGTGACTCCTTTGCCCATCGCTGGCTGAATATCAGTTTAACCACTTGTAGGTGTGCTTCTTAAGCTGTTTGGTTAACTTCAATATTCTTATTAATTCGGTAAATTGCCCTTTCAGTGTAATTTTACTATTATATACTTATCAAAAATTGAATACCAATGGCGTCAGGATGAGGCCCTTAAGTGTGCCTAAACCTTTCCTCACCCCACACCCATCTGCTCAATTAAATGCCACACCCCACAGTTTGGGGAGGGAATTAAATTCTATCCATTAAATGACAAAGAAAGCAGTCTGGCAAAAGTAACCTCCCAGCAGGAGATTAATTAGAAAAAAACCACATGACTGATGACAATGCTTTATTGGCTTAGCATCCTGATTGTGTAGATTAATTGACAAAATAAAAAAATTGGATACAACATTGTATTGTGCCACTGAATATTCATACTTAGCACAGAACAGTCGATCCTATCCAAAGTAATTCCTTGATAAATCAGCAAAAATTGGGAAACAAAATCCTTCTTAGTCATATTCATATCACTGGAACCATAGATCATAGAATGGTTACAGCACAGAAGGAAGACATTTGGCCAATGAAATCCATGCCAGCTCCCTGCAAAATCATGGGATCATGGAATCCCTGCAGTGCAGAAAGAGGCCATTCGGCCCATTGAGTCTGCATCGGCAACAATCCCACCCCAGCCCCATTACCATAACACCACATATTTAACCCATTAATCTCTCTAACCTACGCATCCTGGGACACTAAGGGGCAATTTAACATGGCCAATGCACCTAACCCACACATCTTTGGATTGTGGGAGGAAAACGGAGCACCCTGAGGAAACCCACACAGACACTTAGAGAATGTGCAAACTCCACACAGACAGTGACCCAAGCTGGGAATCGAACCCAGTTTCCTGGAGCTCTGAGGCAGCAGTGCTGACCACTGTGCAGCCCACAAATCAATCCAGCAGGAGATTAATCAGAAACAAACATGTCACTGATGACAATGCTTCACTGGCTTTGCCTCCTAATTGTGTAGATTAATTGACAAGATAAAAACCATTGGATACAATATTGTATTGTGTCAATGAATATTCATACTTAGCACAAAACAGTCAATCCTATCCAAAGTCATTCCTTGATAAATCAGCAAAAATTGGGAAGTATGAATATTCAATCCACCTGTTTTCCCTTCCCAGCTCTTTCCCCGAAGTCCTGCAATGTTTTTGTCCATTGTGTAGTTATCTAATCGTCTTTTAAAAGTTCCAGTATATATCTATTTCATATGAGGGTTGCAAGTTAGGAAACTAAAGATATGTGTAAGAGATTTATATTTGTAATGGTAAACATTAGAAATACGCTTTAGTTTTAAGTCAATTTAAGTTCATGTTTCAGTGCCTAGCAGGGTGAAAGCCTATAGTTAGATTCATGTTGGACAAAGATGTTTGTATGTGTGGGGGTTGGTTTCAATTCTAGCTGTGATTCTATTGTGCTCAGATAGGCATGAAGGGTAAACAGAAGTAAGTTGTTGCTTAGTAACAGGAGGCCCAATCCCCAGAGGAAAGGGTCGTCTGGACTCGAAACGTCAGCTCTTTTCTCTCCTTGCAGATGCTGCCAGACCTGTTGAGATTTTCCAGCATTTTCTCTTTTGGTTTCTGATTCCAGCATCTGCAGTCATTTGCTTTTAACCAGTGTTTAACTCACTGCCACTTCTCTTCCAGGAATGCCTACCCTAAAGAAGTACTGCTCTTCTCTCCGACAGGATTTCCATATGTCTCTCTCCCCCTATCCACCTTCACTGCTTTCCATTTCTCTCTTAGTGTTAGAACATAGAATATAGAACAAAGAACATTACAGCGCAGTACAGGCCCTTCGGCCCTCAATGTTGCGCCATCCAGTGAAACCAATCGAAAGCCCATCTAACCTACACTATTCCAATATCATCCACATGTTTATCCAATGACCTTTTAAATGCCCTTAATGTTGACAAGTCTACTACGGTTGCAGGCAGGGCATTCCACGTCCTTGCTACTCACTGAGTAAAGAATCTACCTCTGACATCTGTCCTATATCTATCACCCCTCAATTTAAAGCTATGTTCCCTCGTGCTAGCCATCACCATCCAAGGAAAAAGGTTCCCACTGTCCACCCTATCTAATCCTCTGATCATCTTGTATGCCTCTATTAAGTCACCTCTCAACCTTCTTCTCTCTAACGAAAACAGCCTCAAGTCACACAGTCTTTCCTCATAAGACCTTCCCACCATACCAGGCAACATCCTGGTAAATCTCTTCTGCACCCTTTCCAATGCTTCCACATCCTTCCTACAATGCGGCGACCAGAACTGTACGCAATACTCCAAGTGCGGCTGCACCAGAGTTTTGTACAGCTGCAACATGACCTCCTGGCTCCGAAACTCAATCCCTCTACCAATAAAAGCTAACACTCCGTACGACTTCTTAACAACCCTATCAACCTGGGTGCCAACTTTCAGGGATCTATGCACATAGACACCAAGATCTCTCTGCTCATCCACACTACCAAGTATCTCACCATTAGCCTAGTTGTATTCTTGTTACTCCTTCCAAAGTGAATCACCTCACACTTTTCCGCATTAAACTCCATTTGCCACCTCTCAGCCCAGCTCTGCAGGTTATCTATGCCCCTCTGTAACCTGCAACATCCTTCCACACTGTCCACAACTCCACCGAATTTGGTGTCATCCGCAAATTACTAACCCAGCCTTCTACGCCCTCATCCAGGTCATTTATAAAAATGACAAACAGCAGTGGCCCCAAAAGAAGATCCTTGCGGTACACTACTGGTAACTGAACTCCAGGATGAACATTTCCCATCAACCACCACCCTCTGTCTTCTTACAGCTAGCCAATTTCTGATCCAAACCGCAAAATCACCCTCAATCCCATGCCTCTGTATTTTCTACAATAGACTACCATGGGAAACCTTATCAAACGCTTTACTGAAATCCATATACACCACATAAGAACATAAGAACATAAGAAATAGGAGCAGGAGTAGGCCATCTAGCCCCTCGAGCCTGCCCCGCCATTCAATAAGATCATGGCTGATCTGACGTGGATCAGTACCACTTACCCGCCTGATCCCCATAACCCTTAATTCCCTTACCGATCAGGAATCCATCCATCCGCGCTTTAAACATATTCAGCGAGGTAGCCTCCACCACCTCAGTGGGCAGAGAATTCCAGAGATTCACCACCCTCTGGGAGAAGAAGTTCCTCCTCAACTCTGTCTTAAACCGACCCCCATTTATTTTGAGGCTGTGTCCTCTAGTTTTAACTTCCTTACTAAGTGGAAAGAATCTCTCCGCCTCCACCCTATCCAGCCCCCGCATTATCTTATAAGTCTCCCCCCTCATCCTTCTAAACTCCAACGAGTACAAACCCAATCTCCTCAGCCTCTCCTCATAATCCAAACCCCTCATCTCCGGTATCAACCTGGTGAACCTTCTCTGCACTCCCTCCAATGCCAATATATCCTTCCTCATATAAGGGGACCAATACTGCACACAGTATTCCAGCTGCGGCCTCACCAATGCCCTGTACAGGTGCATCAAGACATCCCTGCTTTTATATTCTATTCCCCTCGCGATATAGGCCAACATCCCATTTGCCTTCTTGATCACCTGTTGTACCTGCAGACTGGGCTTTTGCATCTCATGCACAAGGACCCCCAGGTCCCTTTGCACGGTAGCATGTTTTAATTTGTTTCCATTGAGATAGTAATCCCATTTGTTATTATTTCCTCCAAAGTGTATAACCTCGCATTTATCAATGTTATACTCCATTTGCCATATCCTCGCCCACTCACTCAGCCTGTCCAAATCTCTCTGCAGATCTTCTCCGTCCTCCACACGATTCACTTTTCCACTTATCTTTGTGTCGTCTGCAAACTTCGTTACCCTACACTCCGTCCCCTCCTCCAGATCACCTATATAAATGGTAAATAGTTGCGTCCTGAGTACCGATCCCTGCGGCACGCCACTAGTTACCTTCCTCCAACCGGAAAAACACCCATTTATTCCGACTCTTTGCTTCCTGTTGGATAGCCAGTCCCCAATCCACTTTAACACACTACCCCTAACTCCGTGTGCCCTAATCTTCTTCAGCAGCCTTTTATGGGGCACCTTATCAAACGCCTTTTGGAAATCCAAAAACACCGCATCCACCGGTTCTCCTCCATCAACCGCCCTAGTCACATCTTCATAAAAATCCAACATGTTCGTCAAGCACGACTTTCCCCTCATGAATCCATGCTGCGTCTGATTGATCGAACCATTTCTATCCAGATGCCCTGCTATCTCCTCTTTAATAATGGATTCCAGCATTTCCCTACTACAGACGTTAAGCTGACCGGCCTATAGTTACCCGCCTTTTGTCTCCTTCCTTTTTTAAACAGCGGCGTAACATTAGCCGTTTTCCAATCAACCGGCACTACCCCAGAATGCAATGAGTTTTGATAAATAATCACTAACGCATCCACTATTACCTCTGACATTTCTTTCAATACCCTGGGATGCATTCCATCCGAACCCGGGGACTTGTCCACCTTCAGTCCCATTAGTCTACCCAGCACTGCCTCTCTGGTAACATTAATTGTATTAAGTATTTCTCCTGCTGCCAACCCTCTATCGTTAATATTTGGCAAACTATTTGTGTCCTCCACCGTGAAGACCGACACAAAAAACTTATTTAAAGACTCAGCCATATCCTCATTTCCCACTATTAACTCCCCCCTCTCGTCCTCCAAGGGTCCAACATTCACTCCAGCCACTCTATTCCTTTTTATATATTTATAAAAACTTTTACTACCATTTTTTATATTAATTGCTAGCCTAGCTTCATAGTCTATCCTTCCTTTCTTTATCGCTTTCTTAGTCTCTCTTTGTTGTTTCTTAAATTTTTCCCAATCACTTGTTTCTCCACTATTTTTGGCCACTCTGTACGCAGCTGTTTTTATTTTAATACTCTCCTTTATTTCCTTCGTTATCCACGGCTGGTTCTCCCTTTTCTTACAATCCTTGTTTTTTGCTGGAATATATTTTTGCTGAGAACTGAAAAGGATCTCCTTAAAAATCCTCCACTGTTCCTCAGCTGTCCTACCTGCCAGCCTGCTCTCCCAGTCTACCTTAGCCAATTCATCCCTCATCCTATCATATTTCCCTCTGTTCAAACAGAGGACACTGGTTTGGGACCAAACTTTCTCCTCTTCCATCTGACTGCTTTACCCTCATCCATCTCTTTGGTCACCTTCTCAAAGAACTCAATAAGGCTTGTGAGGCACGACCTACCCTTCACAAAACCGTACTGACTATCCCTAATCAAATTGTTCCTTTCTAGATGATTATAAATCCTATCTCTTATAATCTTTTCCAAAACTTTGCCCACAACAGAAGTAAGGCTCACTGGTCTGTAATTACCAGGGTTGTCTCTACTCCCCTTCCTGAACAAGGGGACAACATTTGCTATCCTCCAGTCTTCTGGCACTATTCCTGTAGACAATGACGACATAAAGTTCAAAGCCAAAGGCTCTGCAATCTCCTCCCTAGCTTCCCAGAAAATCCTAGGATAAATCCCATCCGGCCCAGGGGACTTATCCATTTTCACACTTTCCAGAATTGCTAACACCTCCTCCTTATAAGAACATAAGAACATAAGAAATAGGAGCAGGAGTAGGCCATCTAGCCCCTCGAGCCTGCCCCGCCATTCAATAAGATCATGGCTGATCTGACGTGGATCAGTACCACTTACCCGCCTGATCCCCATAACCCTTAATTCCCTTACCGATCAGGAATCCATCCATCCGCGCTTTATGAACCTCAATCCCATCTTGTCTAGTAGCCTGTATCTCAGTATTCTCTTTGACAACATTGTCCTTTTTCCTGTGTGAATACTGACGAAAAATATTCATTTAGCGCCTCTCCTATCTCTTCGGACTCCACGCACAACTTCCCACTACTGTCCTTGACTGGCCCTAATCTTACCCTAGTCATTCTTTTATTCCTGACATACCTATAGAAAGTTTTCCTTGATCCTACCTGCCAAAGACTTCTCATGTCCTCTCCTGGCTCTTCTTAGCTCTCTCTTTAGGTCCTTCCTGGCTAACTTGTAACTCTCAAGCGCCCTAACTGAGCCTTCATGTCTCATCTTTATATAAGTCTCCTTCTTCCTCTTCACAAGAGATTCAACTTTTTTAGTAAACCACGGTTCCCTCGCTCGACCACTTCCTCCCTGTCTGACAGATACATACTTATCAAGGACACGCGGTAGCTGTTCCTTGAACAAGCTCCACATTTCAACTGTGCCCATCTCCTGCAGATTTCTTCCCCATCCTATGCATCCTGAATCTCGCCTAATCGCATCATGTTGGACAAGGTATTTACCAAGAGTCGCTTCCACAGCCACATTTCCTTCCTCAGTGACTGTCTTCACCTCCGACTTACCCCACGCGGATTTCAACTCAAATTCCAGCCCGCATGTAACCTCCAGGATTATAGGTACCTCCAGGATATACAACATTCTTCGAACTGCTGTTCTCGCCACATCCTGAAAGCCACACTCAGTTCCATGCACCACCACAAGAAGACACTCAACATCTCTCTCCAGCAACACTGTCTTACTCTCTCTCAAAGTTGTCCCTGTTCCCAGTTTCATTTCATCCTCCACATCATTCAACACCTTAACAAAAAACTTCTCCTGTTTCTTGCAGATGTAAAGGAACGCAAGCTTCAACAACTTATCAACACTACTGCCCATCCCAGGCCCTCCACTAGTCCCAATCCCTCGAACTCCATCTCTTCCAGCCCCAGCCCTTGCTGTGTCTTCACCTCTCTTACCTTCCCCTCTCTGAGGCTGAGTGTGCTGTTCTCAGCAAAGGATTCAGCTTCCTACCCTTAATCCCCACTGTGGTGAACCATAAATGGTTACCACTATGGGTACTGAACCATAGATGGTTATCACTATGGGTACTGAACCATAGATGGTTATCACTATGGGTACTTGTACATATGTTACTCTTGTTACTGTTGGGGTTAGGGTTGGGGTGTTCCACCTGTTAGCATTGTTCTGTGGTACACTCCGTTTGGCTCCGCCTTCCTATAAGAGTATAAAGGTCACTGCACTTCCTAGTGACCCTTTAGTCTGGGATTGTATTGTTAAGCAGTATGCTCTATTCTTGTTGCGAATAAAAGCCTTTATTCCCGGGTACGATCTAGCCTTCCGAGTGGATTAATCGCGCATCACCCACCTCAATGAATTCTGGGCTCGACATGATCTTGAACTCTTCTTCTGTCACCTTCATCTCCGTGCCTACCTCTTTGGGCAAAAGTCCTACCCCCGTTCCACAGATCTTTTCATGTGGAGCTTTGACAAAGGGTCATCTGGACTCGAAATGTCAGCTCTTTTCTCTCCTTGCACATCTGCTGCCAGACCTGCTGAGATTTTCCAACATTTTCTCTTTTGGTTTCCTTTGTTCTTAGTTTGAACTGGAAGACAGCAGTTGGTGATAAGAGAAAGAAGACAGCTCTCACAGCTCTGCTAGAAACAGAAGGCTAGAAGAGGAACATCTCTCTCAGCTTTGTTGTGAGAAAAAAAACATACCCTGGTGTAATGGTTATCTAAAGAGCAACTAGTAAAGGAAACTAGAGAAAATAAGAGAAGTTTTCAAGAAGCTTGAGGTTAAAAGTATAGATAGACATAGACATAGAACAGTACAGCACAGAACAGGCCCTTCGGCCCACGATGTTGTGCCGAGCTTTATCTGAAACCAAGATCAAGCTATCCCACTCCCTATCATCCTGGTGTGCTCCATGTGCCTATCCAATAACCGCTTAAATGTTTCTAAAGTGTCTGACTCCACTATCACTGCAGGCAGTCCATTCCACACCCCAACCACTCTCTGCGTGAAGAACCTACCTCTGATATCCGTCCTGTATCTCCCACCACGAACCCTATAGTTATGCCCCCTTGTAATAGCTCCATCCACCCGAGGAAATAATCTTTGAACGTTCACTCTATCTATCCCCTTCATCATTTTATACACCTCTATTAAGTCTCCCCTCAGCCTCCTCCGCTCCAGAGAGAACAGCCCTAGCTCCCTCAACCTTTCCTCATATGACCTACCCTCCAAACCAGGCAGCATCCTGGTAAATCTCCTCTGCACTCTTTCCAGCGCTTCCACATCCTTCTTATAGTGAGGTGACCAGAAAATCTGTTCAGAAAAGACCGACAGAGTTGAGAGGAAGGCTGAGATGCCAGAAAGACATCTGAATTGATTTTCAGGTTTGTGAAACTTTTTTTTTGTTTATATATTCAATCCAATCAAAGTCCAATTCAGAGTCTCATCAAGTGAGACATTCCAGATCCAAACTGACAAGACAGGGCTCTCACCTCCTGTCTTGGGCTTGATCTACATGATCCAAGCTGATTGGAGTAGGCATTGCACCTCCTCCAAGGCTTGATCTCATTTCCATCTTAACCAAAAGGCCCAGATGCCGCTTTAAAAAATTGCTTCAAATGAAGCCACAATGTAAGTTCAGATTTGTGAAACTTTACTATAGCCTGTGGAATGTGAGATGCAAAAACTATGGAAATCATTGGCTGGATCTGCGAGTTTGTGTAAGAGCAGTTAGGACAAAGGAAACTAACAGGAGAGATGTAAATCCTAGACTGGATTCACTGTTAAAAGTGGAGCAACAGTTTTGTTTAAAAATGTCATTTGTAGCATTGTTATGCAAGAAGATTTCTAAGCATCTTTTGGGAGTGGACTTTGGAAACTTTCTTGTGACAATTATTTGGGGGATTTTGAGGAGAAATTCACAGTCACTTGGATTCAGAGAGAAGTATGTCTTACCATTGTCATCTTGTGTGTATAAAGGGGATTCTGTATATTAGTGAGACAATGTAGTTACGATATACTTTGTCATCCGTCATAATCTTAAAATCTGTGTGTAATTGTTAAGCAAAGGGGGAGTATTCTATCATAATACAATTTTTTCATGTTTAATAATATTTTTCTTGTTAAAACTAATTAGTAGTCCTTTGACTGTTCTCACATGTTTTCTCAAAAAATGTATAAGTTACAGTCTTTTAAGCCAATGTTCCATTCTGGGATCTTTCTGTCCAGTTATAACACCAACTGGGATTGTAACATTTAATTTTTGATAAATAAATCATACCAAACTTTCACTTAAAGGGTAATGAACTAAATTAATAAGAATATTGAAAGTAACTAAATGCTTGAACAAGCACACCTAGCAGGTAGCTGAACCATACAAGCCAGTGACCTATCAACTGACTTCAATACCAAAGGTTAACCAAGGAGAAAATAGATCAATATTGCATTTAATTGCTAAACATCTTGACTGCATGATGGTTAAAACAAACCCTTGATCATGGATCATTCAGTATCACAAAACCATATACAACTCTGTCAGGAAGGTAGAGGAGAAAATTAGTGAGAAATAAAAAGCAGATTAGACATGATCCTGCAATTAAATTTATGAAACACTGCAGATCCTACTGTTGCAGAGAAACTGCAGGAAAGAGGTTAGGATCCATTCGGCTGAAGTACAACATTGTTACCATTGAACAATGTGTCTTGTTGTAGCATTGGCTATATTTACACATTTGGCAATGAATACAAAAAAACTTTTCACCACATTCTGCTCATCTGTATTGGACCTGTCAGCAGTAGTTGACTCTATTGCATTAATACTGCTGGCCTTGTCCAATGAGTGCAAAGAAAAAAACAGCAACCTGTCTATTCAGAGATTCACAGTATCTATAACCTCGACTACATTTACCTGCCTACTAAACAAAACTCAATTATCAGTTACAATTTCATATCTAGTACGAATGGATTTCAAATGAAAAGGCAATTTGAGGAGCATTCTGGAAGCAAAACTGGGTCAACAGTGCAGGTGAACAAGTACACAGGTGTTCCTGCTTTTGTTTTCAAGTTCATGTTGCATATGATAAATTGTTGAGGATTGTTTTTAGTAAGAGACATCCTTGTTTGCTTTTCTTGGCAGTGACTAATTTCCAAATTGTTTTATTAGCAAGGTAAGTGCTTCTTAGAGGATCAATGAAGAAAGAAGATACAGAATTTTAAGACCAAAGTTCTAATAACATTTGTGAGACATAATTATTTAAGATTCAAATAATATTGATATTTTAAGCTCCAAACCTTCATCCTATCTGCTGACCAACATCTTTACAACTTTCAAAGAAATACAGTTGACAATTTTTGAGACACACCCTCCTCCCCAGAGCGCAGCCTCCCCTGAACAAGTTAAATATTTTATGTATGGAACTCTCATTAATTTTACTGGGCTGGATTTTTGGCATGGAAGCTGGAGTCAAGAAATGTCATGACTTGGCAGGCCTGACTCCATAGAATAAGCCCTGCATATACAATTTTTACTTCAGAGAGGCAGGGTCAAGTTACAGTCTGCCACTCCAGAGCAGTTCTAGGCCTGTGCTGAGGTGGGCTAGTTAGAAGGGCTGCCTTGTTTCCCTGAGACTTTAGCCCAGTTTTCTGGAAGACTGTGAAGCCCCTAGTGCTCATCCTTCAACTCAGCCACCCCCATCCCACTCATACCACACCGGGCGGCATGGCGGCACAGTAGTTAGCACTGCTGCCTCACAGATCCAGGAACGTGGGTTCGATTCCCAGCTTGGGTCACTATCTGTGTGGAGTTTGCACATTCTCCTCGTGTCTGCATGGGTTTTCTCCGAATGCTCCAGTTTCCTCCCACAGTCCAGAGATGTGCAGGTTAGGTGCATTGGCCATGCTAAATTGTCCGTTAGTGTCCTGGGATGCATAGGTTAGAGGGATTAGCAGGGTTTATGTGGGGTTAAGGGAATAGCATATGTGCTTGGCCCTCTCTCCACTCACATTGTCTGTACCTTTAAGACTTGATTACCTGTAAAGACTCGCATTCCAACCATTATCTTGTAAATTGAGTTTGTGTCTTTATATGCCCTGTTTGTGAACACCTCACTCACCTGATCAAGGAGTTTGAGACTCTGAAAGCTAGTGCTGCCAAATAAACCTGTTGGACTTTAACCTGGTGTTGTGAGACTTCTTACTGTGCTTACCCCAGTCCAACGCTGGCAACTGCACATCACACTGTTGTAGATCAGGTGTCTCATATAGGCCAGACCATGTAAGGGTTACAGATTTCCTTTCCTAAAGGATATTAGTGAACAAATTGGGTTTTTATGACAATTGATGGCATTACTGAGACAGCTTTCAATTCCAGTTTTTGTTTTAATATTAATATTAATATTCCACCAGCTGCCTTTCTAGGATTTGAACCCAGAGCATTAGCCTAGGTATTTGTATAACTAACTCAGTCGCATTACCGCTATGGTGCCATTTCCCTTTACATTTAAAGGCCTGGGGATTTAAATAACTTCAGATCATGACATTTAAACAGACCTCATCCACCCTTAAAGAGCACTTACATTGCTCCATAAATTCATGATTCCTACGTTGTAGGTTAAGGCCCTTGGAACAGTGAAAGCTCTTCTGTTTGAACTCAGCACTAATTCCAAATGGCCATGCCAAGTTTATGTTATTGATGGTCTGCCCACTTCACCACTTATCAATAATGGGATCTGCTGAACATGGATCGGCTTCCACATCCAAGTCCCACCCACCATCAAGAATTGGTTCAGCTCCACAAAAATCCAGCTAATTGTGTCTAAAGCATAGTGAAAAGAGTTCAGAAACAGAAAATGGTGGCACAGGATAAGAAGGACAACTGTAAAAAATGCTTTCTACATAATCATTACATTGTTCTGTGACAGGTTTGTCTCCCATGACTGGAGGAAGTATAAAAATAAATGACCCACTGGATTTAGTGGGTGTGTTTTTATGTAACTGGCATCATATGTGCTCAAAATGTATTGATTCATCTTCAACCTTCCTGGCAGCAATTCCTGCAATCTAAATTTGCACCAACAAGATAGGAAACATTAAATTGTGCATAATAACAAAGAAAGCGTTCTGGCTTAACCTCCCAGTGGGAGATGAATCAGAATGAACTTATATGACAGCACTGACTTATCATTGATGCTTCTTGATTGTGTAGATTAATTGACGAGATAAAAAACATTGGAGACAAAATTGTATTGTGCGCTGAATATTTATACCTGACATGGAACAGTCAATTCAGAAGTCATTGCATGATAAGTTGACAGAAATTGGGAAACAAAATCCTTTTCAATCTGGGCATTCATATCAATAGAATCATTTTTGTACCTTGAAATTTAACACAAATCAGATTCAACATGAATTAATTCTAAATGGGAAATTATACTTCAGATAAAAAGATAAATTTCATTTTCAATAGTCGGTACAACAAAGGTACATTTTGCACAACTGCAAACACCTGTATCAGTCCTCACACAAACAAAGACCACATTCAATCTTACAAATCAATTGATTCAACCCTCAAGTCACATTCATTGGTAAGCATAATTGATCCGAGAACTGTGGATTAGATAGCACTGAGATGGCACAGGTCTCTAAACCGTTTTTCACTCATGTCATTCAGTCTCTACAGCACTGTTATTCAGAGTTCTTTTTCAACCAATCAATCAATAATATCTAGTTCATGATCTGGTCCTCTGATACAAACTGTCCGCTCTTGAGCAAGCTTGAGTTATCCGCACCACTTTTTGGGATCCAGTCCCTTTTAACCTGCTTGTACGTTGCTTTCCCAACAGCTTCTGGAATTCTGTTTTTTTTTACTGCCAAACAGAAAGCCAACATTTTCATAGAGATTTGCTAGAATCGTAGAATCATGGAATAGAATCGTAGAATCCCTACAGTGCAGAAGGAGGCCAACCAGGCCCTAGCCCTGTAACCCCATGTATTTACCCTGCTAATCCCCCTGACACTAATGGTCAATTTAGCATGGCCAATCAACCTAATCTGCACATCTTTGGAGTGTGGGAGGAAACCGGAGCACCCGGAGGAAACCCATGCAGACACGAGGCAGAATGTGTAAACTCCACACAGACAGTGACCCGAGGCCGGAATTAAACATGGGTCCCTGGTGCTGTGAGAGAGTAGTGCTAACCACTGTGCCACTTGCCTCCCACATGCTAGCTTCTCCTCAAACAAATTCAGTATTCCTTTTCGTGTCACTGTCTACTTTATTTTTGTGTCTGCATCTGTAGACTGACCACCTTCACCCTCCAAGTCTCTTGCATCTAACACCTCATTGTGTTTGGCCATATAGACTGGGCAGATCGATTAGCAGAAAAGACAGTAGGCAAGCAGTGGTAGACATTGAAGGAGGTAATTCATGACTCTTAGCTAACATATGTATCCCATAAGGAGGAAAGATTCTAAGAGAGTGATAAACCGACCATGAAAAACCAAGGAACCAAGGGCGGCATGGTAGCACAGTGGTTAGCACTGCTGCTTCACAGCTCCAGGGTCCCGGGTTCGATTCCCGGCTCGGGTCACTGTCTGTGTGGAGTTTGCACATTCTCCTCGTGTCTGCGTGGGTTTCCTCCGGGTGCTCCGGTTTCCTCCCACAGTCCAAAGATGTGCGGGTTAGGTTGATTGGCCAGGTTAAAAATTGCCCCTTAGAGTCCTGGGATGCGTAGGTTAGAGGGATTAGCGGGTAAATATGTGGGGGTCGGGCCTGGGTGGGATTGTGGTCGGTGCAGACTCGATGGGTCGAATGGCCTCCTTCTGCACTGTAGGGTTTCTATGATTTCTATGATTTCTATGAAGTTAAAGAGAGTAATGAGTTGAAGGAAACACAAGAAGGCAAAAGTCAGTGATAGGCCCGAAGAACTGGGATAAATTCAGAATTCAGCAAAGGAGGACTAAAAAAAATATAAACCGAGAGAAAATAAACTATGAGGGCAAACTAGCAAGGAACAGAAAGAAGAGAGAGGTCAAAGTGAACATAGCCCTCTTTGAAATGCATCTGAGGACATAGATATGGGAATAAGGAAATGGCAGAGGAGTTAAACAGTTATTTTGCATCAGTCTTTATGGTCCTTATCCCATTAATACTAAAGAATATGGGGGAGAAATTAAGAACAATCACTGTCACTAGAGAAGTAGTATTAGACAAGCTAATGGGGCTAAATATAAAATTATGTATGAAATTATGAAAGGCATAGATAGGGTGAACGGTGGGAAGCTTTTACCCAGGTCGGTGGTGACATCCACGAGGGGTCATAGGTTCAAGGTGAGGGGAGGGGGAGGTTTAACATGGATATCAGAAGGACGTATTTTACACAGAGGGTGGTGGGGGCCTGGAATGTGCTGACGGGCATGGTGGTGGATGCGGACACACTGGGAATGTTTAAGACTTATCTCGATAGCCACATGAACGGAGTGGGAATGGAGGGATACAAAAGAATGGTCTAGTTTGGACCATGGAGCAGCGTGGGCTTGGAGGGCTGAAGGGCCTGTTCCTGTGCTGTATTGTTCTTTGTTCTTTGTAAAGGCAGATAAGTTCCTTGGCCGATATGGCTTGCACCCTAGGATCCTAAAAGTAGCTACTACAGAGATAGTGGATGCATTGTAATTTTCCAAAACTCGTCGAGTTCTGGAGAAGTACTGAAGGATTGGTAAACTGTCAATTTGACACCTCTATTCATAATGAGACGGGGGGGCCAAAAGCAGGTAACTATAGGCTGATTAACCTAACATCTATTGTTGAAAAAATGTTGGAATCAATTATTGAGAAAGTAATAGCAGCACATTTGGAAAATCATAACCGAATCAGGCAGAGTCAGCATGGTTTCAAATTGCATCTGAATAACTTTTGGAGTTTTTCAAGGAAGTCTCAACCAGAATCATAGAATCCTTACAGTGCTGAAGGAAGCCATTCACCCCATCGAGTCTGCAAAATGTGTCCGACGGAGCATCTTACCCAGACCCACTCCTCCCAGTCCCCACAACCCCACACATTAATCCCGCTAATCCCCCTAAACTGCACATTTAACATGGCCATCTACCTGCACATTTTTGGACTGTGGGAGGAAGCCGTAGCACTCAGAGAAAATCCATGCAGACAAGAGGAGAACATGCAAACTCCACACAGACAGTCCACCCAAGGCTGGAATCAAACCCACTATGTCACCGTGCCGGTCATGGATAGAGGGGATAGAGGGGAACCAGTAGATGTGTTGTATTTGGACTCACAGAAGGTGTTCGACAAGGTACCTCACAAAAGGTTAAGTTGCAAGATAAGAGCCCATAGTGCTGGATATAGTATATTGGCATGGATAGAGAACTGGCTAATGGGCAATAAATGGTGAGTGGTGATAAGGGGTTATTTTTTCAGGTTGGCGACCTGTAACCAGTGGGTCAGTGGTAACACAGAGGTCAGTGCTGGGACCCCAACTGTTTACTATATATATATATATATATATATGAATGACTTGGATGAAGAAATGTGAATGTACTGTGGGCAAATTGTAGACATCACAAAATTATGTGGAAAGGCAAGTTGCGAGAGGCATACAAGAGTTTACAAAGAGATATGGACAAAAAATAGGCAAATGAAATATAATGTCGGAAAATGTGAAGTTGTTCATCTTACTTAAACCTGTGTCCTCTCGTAGCAGCCACTCTGGGAAAAAGCCTCTGAGAGTCCACCCAATCTATGCCTCTCAACATCTTATATACCTCTATTAGGTCTCCTCTCATCCTACGTCTCTCCAAGGAGAAAAGACCAAGCTTTCCCAGCCTATCCTCATAAGGCATGCCACTCAATCCAGGCAACATCCTTGTAAATCTCCTCTGCACCCGTTCAATCATTTCCACATCCTTCCTGTAATGAGGCGACCAGAACTGAGCACAGTACTCCAAGTGGGGTCTGACGAGAGTCTTATATAGCTGCATCATTATCCCCAGACTCCTAAACTCAATCCCTCAATTGATATAGGCCAGCACACCATACGCCTTCTTAACCACCTCCTCCACCTACAAAGCTTTACTCTGCTGTATTTCCCTTAAAGGGACAATCACCAAATCCCTCCCACTTTCCTTTATAGAATCTTCAATAACTAATTTACTCAGTCCTAACTCAGCACTGTATATATGATTTAGACAATTATAAATTAAGTCTTTGAGGGGATTTCCTGACCCTTGTTGAGCAGCACAATTCAATTGTTTTTGATACTTCCCCAGGATCAACATTGACTGCAATAACAGGTATTACTTCTGGTATATACAGTTCATCACTACTTGCTGCCAATGAGACACCAGTTATGTTTATAACAGATTAATCAGGTAGAAACATAGAAACCCTACAGTACAGAAAGAGCCCATTCGGCCCATCGAGTCGGCACCGACCACAATCCCACCCAGGCCCTACCCCCTTATCCCTACATATTTTACCTGCTAGTCCATCTAATCTACACATCCCAGGACACTAAGGGGCAATTTTTTTTTACCATGGCCAATCAATCTAACCCGCACATCTTTGGACTGTGGGAGGAAACCGGAGCACCCGGAGGAAACCCACGCAGGCACGAGGAGAATGTGCAAACTCCACACTGACAGTGACCCAAGCCGGGAATTGAACCCAGGTTCCTGGAGCTGTGAAGCAGCAGTGCTAACCACTGTGCTACCGTGCCGCCCATGGTACTTCGGTCTTTGCAGGTTCAGAAACATTTCTTGATGGCTGGAGTGTCTCTCTTCCCCTCAAACGGTCATTGCAAATGATCCATCCCTCCCCGTCCACTTGGTACAAAATTTAAAAAGCATTCTGGTCTCAGAAACAATAATTCCGGGGATCCAACTTGATTTGCTTTCAAAGGTTCTGACTTGTATGGCTTCACTTACCATAAATGATCATGCTGTACCATGTGAATCATGGCTTGCTTTCTGATTACTTTGACTGGCCTCCATTGTCCCCAGCAAATTTGGAAACACAACAATCAGTGCTGCCCTGAGACAACATTCCATTCAGATCTTTCTGGTTGCACTGCTGTTGCATTGGAAACTCTGTTGTTGCAAGTGGAGTGGTACAATAGCTGAGGAGGAATGATGAGTGATTGAAACTGTTAGACTGCGAATAAGCTCATAGATCTGACTCCCACAAACGCCTAGGCGGATTGCTTTGCATTTTACCTCCTCCCCTATTGCATTTGCTTGAAAATAATACCCAGGCTGCTTGACATATTGGCCTGTAAGCTCCATTTGCTGGCAGAAAGCTCTGAGCCGCCGGAAATCGAAGAAGCTTTAGCGCACTTATCTTTCGTGAGAAATTCTGCTGGAACTCCTGATGGGAGCAGCAACCTCCGACCCTTTGCGCAGCCATCTCCCCGGGCCCTAGCGCGATGCAATTAAATCCTAACCATGGCCACTTATGATGCGGCAAGACTAGGAATGCCCACTGAGGTCCAGGTTCCAAAAGGCAGTTTTGCATTGAAAACAGAAAGATTCCCCTACTCTTATAAAAGGTAAGTTGAAGCTTGTATTTTGTTTTTTCTTTGCTATTTATTTTAAGTAATTAATACTACTGTTATTGGCTCACTCAAACTGTAATTTTTAATTGTATTCTAATAATTAAACATGAGTATTTAATATGTATAAATGAACCTTTGTTTAATTTGTTTTAAATTTGTGTAATTACGATTTAAATCTGCATTTTACATGCTTATGTGTTCGTATATTTCAGTTTAGAATATTCTAGATCTAGGAAACTATTTAAATATACATTCTATTATTATAAAAGTTATATAAGCGTTCGTGTGTTTTAAGTTAGAATATGGAAACTAAAAATGTAATTGGGAAGATGAGAGGTCAGAACTTCTCGGTCCATGATTTGGATACCTGCATGAGATTGAGCAAAGGAGAGTTCACATTTTGGTCGCTGGAAAATCTAGATGTGTTTATCATTAATATTCTTCTGCCTTGCTTACTTCATGTATAATTCTTATTTTTGACTGTTCTGCGTGTTTCAATAAAACATTTGTATAATTTCATATTTAAATATTTTGTTTTGTCTCAATAAAGCATTAGTAGAATTTTGTACTTTAAAAGAAAATATTTATCAACAAACATAATAGAATAAAGAACAAAGAAAATTACAGCACAGGAACAGGCCCTTCAGCCCTCCAAGCCTGCACCGACCATGCTGCCCGACTTAACTAAAACCCCTTATTCTTTCGGGGACCACATGCCCATCCCATTCATGTACTTGTCAAGACGCCCCTTAAAAGTCACTACCATATCCGCTTCCACTACCTCCCCCGGCAACGAGTTCCAGGCACCCACCACTCTCTGTGTAAAAAATCTGTCTCGTACATCTCTTTTAAAACTTGCCCCTCGCACCTTAAACCTATGCACCCTAGTAATTGACTCTTCCACCCAGGGAAAAAGCTTCTGACTATCCACTCTGTCCATACCTCTCATAATCTTGTAGACTTCTATCAGGTCTCCCCTCAACCTCCGTCGCTGCAGTGAGAACAGACCAAGTTTCTCCAACCTTTCCTCAGAGTTAATGCCCTCCATACCAGGCAACATCCTGGTAAATCTTTTCTGTACCCTCGCCAAAGCCTCCACATCCTTCTGGTAGTGTGGCGATCAGAATTGAACACTATATTCCAAGTGCGGCCTCACTAAGGTTCTATAAAGCTGCAACATGACTTGCCAATTTTTAAACTCAATGCCCTGGCCGATGAAAGCAAGCATGTCGTATGCCTTCTTGACTGCCTTCTCCACCTGCATTGCCACTTTCAGTGAGCTGTGAACCTGTCCGCCCAGATCCCTTTGCCTATCAATACTCTTAAGGGTTCTGCCATTTACTGTATCGTTCCTATCTGTATTAGACCTTCCAAAATGCATTACCTCACATTTGTCTGGATTAAACTCCATCTGCCATCTCTCTGCCCAAGTTTCCAACTGATCTATATCCTGCTGTATCCTCTGATGGTCCTCATCGCTATCCGCAAATCCCCAACCTTTGTATCGTCCGCAACTTACTAATCAATCCAGTTACATTTTCCTCCAAATCATTTGTATATATTTCAAACAGCAAAGGTCCCAGCACTGATCCCTGAGGAATACCACTTGTAAGAAGTTTAACAACACCAGGTTAAAGTTCAACAGGTTTATTTGGTAGCAAAAGCCACACAAGCTTTCGGAGCTGCAAGCCCCTTCTTCAGGTGAGTGGGAATTCTGTTCACAAACAGAGCATATAAAGACACAAACTCAATTTACATGAATAATGGTTGGAATGCGAATACTTACAACTAATCAAGTCTTTAAGAAACAAAACAACATGAGTGGAGAGAGCATCAAGACAGGCAAAAAGATGTGTATTGTCTCCAGACAAGACAGCCAGTGAAACTCTGTGGGGGTTACAAATAGTGGGACATGAACCCAATATCCCGGTTGAGGCCGTCCTCGTGTGTGCGGAACTTGGCTATCAGTTTCTGCTCAGCGACTCTGCGCCGTCGTGTGTCGCGAAGGCCGCCTTGGAGAACGCTTACCCGAATATCAGAGGCCGAATGCCCGTGACCGCTGAAGTGCTCCCCAACAGGAAGAGAACAGTCTTGCCTGGTGATTGTCGAGCGGTGTTCATGAGGGACCTTGTCAAAGACCTTACTGAAGTCCATGTAGACAACATCCACTGCCCTACCCTCATCAATCATCTTTGTCACTTCCTCGAAAAACTCGATCAAGTTCGTGAGACACGACCTCCCCTTCACAAAACCATGTTGCCTCTCACTAATACGTCCACTTATTTCCAAGTGGGAATAAATCATGTCTCGAAGAATCCTCCCCAATAATTTCCCTACCACTGATATAAGGCTCACCGGCCTGTAATTACCTGGATTATTCTTGCTACCTTTCTGAAACAAGGGAACAACATTGGCTATTCTCCAATCCTCTGGGACCTCCCCTGTAGCCAGTGAGGATACAAAGATTTTTCTGTGGAAAAGATTGAAAGGGTGCAGAGGAGATTTACAAGGATGTTGCCTGGATTGAGTGGCATGCCTTATGAGGATAGGCTGAGGGAGCTCGGTCTTTTCTCCTTGGAGAGACGTAGGATGAAAGGAGACCTAATAGAGGTATATAAGATGTTGAGAGGCATAGATTGGGTGGACTCTCAGAGGCTTTTTCCCAGGGTGGAAATGACTGCTACGAGAGGACACAGGTTTAAGGTGCTGGGGGGTAGGTACAGGGGAAATGTTAGGGGGAAGTTTTTCACACAGAGGGTGGTGGGCGAGTGGAATCGGCTGCCGTCAGTGTTGGTGGAGGCAAACTCAATAGGGTCTTTTAAGAGACTCCTGGATGAGTACATGGGACTTAATAGGATGGAGGGTTATAGGTAGCCCTAAAAGGTAGGGATATGTTCGGCACAACTTGTGGGGCCGAAGGGCCTGTTTTGTGCTGTAGTTTTTCCATGTTTCTATGTTTCTCAAGGCCCCAGCAATTTCCTCCCTTGCCTCTCTCAGTATTCTGGGGTATATCCCATCAGGCCCTGGAGACTTGTCTACCTTAATGTTTCTCAAGAACCCCAATACCTCCTCCTTTTTGATCTCAACACGACTCAAACTATCTACACATCCTTTCCCAGACTCATCATCACCAAGTCCTTCTCTTTGGTGAATACTGACGCGAAGTACTCATTTAATACCTCGCCCATTTCCTCTGGCTCCACACATGGATTCCCTTCCTTGTCCTTGAGTGGGCCAACCCTCTTCCTGGCTACCCTCTTGCTCTTTATGTATGTATAAAAAGCCTTGGGAATTTCCTTAATCCTGCTGACCAATGATTTTTCATTACCCCTTTTAGCCCTTCTTACTCCTTGCTTAAGTTTCTTTCTACTTTCCTTGTATTCCACACTTGCTTCATGTGTTCCCAGCCTCCTAGTTGAGTATTCAAAATACTGTTAAGTATTTGAACTAGTCAAATTACACAAGGATCAATGTTGTTTCAGGGAGACTCTTAAAATAGGGTTAAACAGTGCTTAAAATATCTTGCAAAATCCAAATGCTGAAATTTATTCCAGAGACTAACATCCACTTTGTTATTTATGAACAAACATTTTACTGGAATTAGTTGTCATGGCAAAGTTATAAAAAATATTTTAAAAGCATTCTTTCACTTTCTGTTCTTTACATATAAGTTAAACATCTTTTTAAAACATGTACAAAAAAAACCCACCCAAAGAATATCTGCTGCCTCCACATGCTGCAGCTCGACCAAAAAATAAAATTACAAATAAATAAGGGCAAATACTTACCTAACAATAGCACAAGGTTTTAGCACAGCTACAACTCAGTGCTTCAGTACTGGCAGTTTTCAGAACCTCGATTGGAGGTTCAAACTTGGCGCTCTTTCAGCACACACGCGCAGATGCAGGGATTTCTGTGATGTGCGGGGCATAATCAATTTAACCTGGCACTTGGGCCAGAAGTTATAACCCATTGCATCCAGTCCCCTGTGGAGGAGTCAAATGGGTCTATTCACCCAAAAAGTAAGTATATTTTTCTTCTAATCAGACTTTGATTAAAACAGAATAATCACAGGTGTCGAGCCAGAGGCAGTGACAGGATAAGTTAGCCTCATTGCCAGATGTAATGATGCACTTTCAAAGAATTCATTTGTGAAAAAAGAGATTTATTAACAAATCATGTAGAGCAGCATGTTTACAATGAATTCTAAATTACCTTTGCCCAGGAGAATTCCTCTCCCTGGGGTCATTCTCCATTCTGAGTCTTGATTGGTTACCCAAGCAGGTGACCCCCTACTTTGCTGTGTTGCCCTTAAAGGGACCACCATCACAGCCACTTAAGTACGTAAAAGTCATTTTATACTGTGGAAGTTAAAATGTTCAGATTGAAGTTTCATAGTTTGGAAGTTAAATTGTGGGGAAGTTAAAGTGTTCAAATTAAAATTTTATGCTTTCTCTGTACAGTAGTGGAAAAGGTTTATCAGCTTACTGACCTTTTGGTAGAACTAACGTAGGGGGGAGCTATACGATAAATGGCAGAACCATAAAGGGTGTAGTTACGCAGAGGGACCTGGGTGTGCAAGTCCACAGATCCTTGAAGGTGATGTCACAGGTGGAGAAGGTAGTGAATAAGGCATATGGCATGCTTGCCTTAATAGGACGGGGCATAGAATATAAAAGTTGAGGTCTGATCTTGCAGTTGTATAGAATGTTGGTTCGGCCGCATTTGGAATACTGCGCCCAGTTCTGGTCACCACACTACCAGAAGGACGTGGAGGCTTTGGAGAGAGTGCAGAGGAGATTTACCAGGATGTTGCCTGGTATGGAAGGGCTTAGTTATGAGGAGAGATTGGGTAAACTGGGGTTGTTCTCCTTGGAAAGACGGAGAATGAGGGGAGATCTAATAGAGGTATACAAGATTATGAAGGGTATAGATAGGTTGAACAGTGGGAAGCTTTTTCCCAGGTCGGAGGTGACGATCACGAGGGGTCACGGGCTCAAGCTGAGAGGGGCGAAGTATAACTCAGACATCAGAGGGACGTTTTTTACACAGAGGGTGGTGGGGGCCTGGAATGCGCTGCCAAGTAGGGTGGTGGAGGCAGGCACGCTGACATCGTTTAAGACTTACCTGGATAGTCACATGAGCATCCTGGGAATGGAGGGATACAAACGATTGGTCTAGTTGGACCAAGGAGCGGCACAGGCTTGGAGGGCCGAAGGGCCTGTTTCCTGTGCTGTACTGTTCTTTGTTCTTTGTTCTTTGAAGGATGTTCTCCATAGCACTTTGGAAAATGGCATATGCCAACAAGATCTCAAAAGGCAAACGGGTATACTTATAGAGTGCCTTATGTATGTTGATTGTCACATACTTCCAGGAGGACGCGCCCAATTCAAACTTGAGATACGCGTGACTCATGTCCAACTTGGAGAACAGCTTGCCACCTGTTAACTTTGCATACAGAACTTTGATCCAGGGCATAGGTTACCTATCCAGTTTGGAGACCCATTTGAAGGTCAGTTTATAGTGTCTGCAAAGGTGAACTGATTTGTCAGGCATAAGAGCAGAACTGCAGATGTGACCCATTCTGCAAATTGCACCAGCCTTATTATACCCAAGCTTTCAAGGTGCCCGAGTTCAGTTTCCACCTTCTCCAACATGGAATACGGGAAAGACCTGGCTCTGAAGTACCTAGGTGTAGCATCAGGATTAACATAGACCTTGGCCTTAGCTCCTTCTATTTTCCCCAGGCCTGCCTGAAAAACTCCAAAGTTACTAATAACTTTGTACAGCCACCCCACACAATGAGTTAAGCCGAATCTGTCAGAGTCAATCTCTTCCCATAAGGCTAAACACATGCCCCCATGCATCAATGAGTGGGAGACAAGCTGTTTTAAGGGATGGCTATTTACTAGTAATTCCACCATTACCGGGGCAACTTTTGTTGTTCGAATGTGATTCAGTTGTAGTGTCCCTGTCTCTGGAGGAGGGGATATCTGCATGATACAGTCAGTTACCGGTCTCAGCTTTCTTCCTAGGCAGCACACGGTTTGTCTGTTCCTGAAACATCACTGTGGCTGTGTCATTTGACAGTTCTTGCATAATCTCTCAACTGGCAAATACACCTTTCAGGAGTATGTTCTTTAATACTCTTGACTGTCTAGTGGTGACCTTAGTATTCCTATATCAAATGAAGGACACCTATGTCAGACTCCTAGTTATTGACAAGAGCTCAGCCTTCAACATTATTATTCCCACGAAACTCATCTCCAAACTCCATGGCCTGGGCTTCGGCACCTCCCTCTGCAACTCGATCCTGAACTTCCTAACTCACAGACCCCAATCAGTAAGGATAGGCAACAACACCACCTCCATGATCATCCTCAACACCGGTGCCCCACAAGGCTGTATTCTCAGCCCCCTACTACTCCTTATACACCTATGACTGTGTGGCCAAATTCCCCTCCAATTCAATTTTTAAGCTTGCTGACGACACCACTGTAGTGGGTCGGATCTCAAACAATGACAAGACAGAGGACAGGAATGAGATAGAGAATCTGGCGAACTGGTGCGGCAACAATCATCTCTCCCTCAATGTCAACAAAACGAAGGAGATTGTCATCGACTTCAGGAAATGTAAAGGAGAACATACCCCTGTCTACATCAATGGGGACGAAGTAGAAAGGGTCGAGAGCTTCAAGTTTTCAGGTGTCCAGATCACCAACAACCTGTCCTGGTCCCCCATGTCGACACTATAGTTAAGAAAGCCCACCAACGCCTCTACTTTCTCAGAAGACTAAGGAAATTTGGCATGTCAGCTACGACTCTCCGCAACGTTTACAGATGCACCATAGAAAGCATTCTTTCTGGTTGTATCACAGTTTGGTATGGCTCCTGCTCTGCCCAAGATCGCAAGGAACTACAAAAGGTCCTGAATGTAGCCCAATCCATCACACAAACCATCCTCCCATCCATTGACTCTGTCTACACTTCCCGCTGCCTCGGCAAAGCAGCCAGCATAATTAAGGACCCCATGCACCCCAGACATTCTCCCTTCCACTTCTTCCTTCAGGAAAAAGATACAAAAGTCTGAGGTCACGTACCAACCGACTCAAAAACAAGCTTCTTCCCTGCTGCTGTCAGACTTTTGAACGGACTTACCTTGCATTAAGTTGATCTTTCTCTACACCCTAACTATGACTGTAAACTACATTCTGCACGCTCTCGTTTCCTTCTCTATGAATGGTATGTTTTGTCCGTATAGCGCGCAAGAAACAATACTTTTCACTGTATGTTAATACATGTGACGATAATAAATCAAATCAAATCAAAGAATGAGGCCCTTTAACACCTGATTGACACAAGCACTGTGCTCCATTGAGGACTGGGCTCACTCCCCCTAATTGGAAGACATTGCTGCCTGATGCCCCATGTAACTCCTGAGCCCCTTTCTCTGTGTTTTCAAGTGACAATGCTATCTCAACGGCTTTTTTAAAGTAAAAATTGGGTTCTGCTAACACGCTTCTTTCAGATACCAAAAGAGAAAATGCTGGAAAGTCTCAGCAGGTCTGGCAGCATCCGTAAGGAGAGAAGAGAGCTGACGTTTCGAGTCCAGATGACCGTTTGTCAAAGCTAAAAGGCATAGAAAGTGGGAAGTATTTATACGCAGGGGGAGGGAATGAAAGATGAGTCATAGCCATAGAAACCAGGGGAAAAGGCTGCTAATAGCTGTCCACAGAGAGAATAAAGGGTGTGAATGGCCAAACGGCAGAGAAGCTGTAAGCTGTGACAGATGGAGATGTTGGAGGAGGGGCGAGGTGGAAATGGGGCAGAGGTAGAATATAGAAAAGGGTAAGCAGAGGGGAAGAAAAGGGAAGGGAAGGGGGATGAAGTAGGGGGAAGGAAAGAGTGGGGGGGGGAAGAAAAATGAAGAAAGACCATAAAGAAATAAAAGGTAGAGAACAGTAAAATATTAAATAAAATAGAATGAAAACAAAGGGGGTCAAGGTGGGGTAGAGCAAATCATCTGAAGTTGTTGAATTCAATGTTGAGACCAGAAGGCTGTAAAGTGCCTAGCCGGAAGATGAGATGCTGCTCCTCCAGTTTGCGTTGAGCTTCACTGAAACACTGCAGCAAACCAAGGGCAGACATGTGGGCATAGGAGCAGGATCGTGTGTTAAAATGGCAAGCAACCGGAAGATCAGGGTCCTGATTGCGCACTGACCAAAGGTGCTCAGCAAAGCGATCACCCAGTCTACGCTTGGTCTCTCTGATATAGAGGAGACCACATTGGGAACAGCGAATGCAATACATCAAACTGAAAGAGGTGCAAGTGAAACGCTGCTTGACCTGGAATGTATGTTTTGGAACTTGGATGGTGAGCATAGAAGGGGTAAAGGGACAGATGTTACACCTTCTGCGATTGCATGTGAAGGTGCCATGGGTGACGGGAGAGGTGTTGGGTATCGTGGAGGAGTGGACTAGGTTATCCCGGAGGGAACGACCTCTGCGGAATGCTGACAGCGGGAGTGAAGGGAAGATGTGTTTGGTGGTGGCAACATGCTGGAGTTGGCGAAAATGGCGGAGGATTATGCGGAGGCCGACGGGATGGAATGCGAGAACAAGGGCGACTCTATCCTTGTTCTGGGAGGGAGGGGAGGGGGTGAGGGCCATGGCGCGGGAGATGGATTGCACGCTGTTGAGGGCCCTGTCGACAAGTGTAGATGGGAATCCACGGTTGAGGGAAAAGGAGCATATATTAGAAACACCCCTTTGGAAGTGGAAACACTCATTCCAGGTTAAGCAGTGTTTCACTTGCGCCTCTTTCAATTTGGTGTGTTGCATTCGCTGCTCCCAATGTGGTCTCCTCTATATCGGAGAGACCAAGCATAGGCTGGGTGATCGCTTTGCTGAGCACCTTCGGTCTGTGCGTAATCAGGACCCTGATCTTCTGGTTGCTTGCCATTTTAACACATGATCTTGCTCCCATGCCCCCATGTCTGTACTTGGCTTGCTGCAATGTTCCAGTGAAGCTCAACGCAAACTGGAGGAGCAGCATCTCATCTTCCAGCTAGGCACTTTACAGCTTCCAGTCTCAACATCGAATTTAACAACTTCAGATGATTTGCTCTACCCCACCTCGGCCCCCTTTGTTTTCATTCTATTTTATTTCTTTATGGTCTTTCTTCAGTTTCCCCCCCCCCCCCCAACTCTTTCCTTCCCCCTACTTCATCCCCTTACCTTACCTTTTCCCCTGGTTTCTATGGCTATGACTCAGCTTTCATTCCCTCCCCCTGCAGTATAAATATCTCCCACTGTCTATGCCTTTTAGCTTTGACAAAGGGTCATCTGGACTCGAAACATCAGCTCTTTTCTCTCCTTACAGGTGCTGCCAGACCTGCTGAGATTTTCCAGCATTTTCTCTTTTGGTTTCAGATTCCAGCATCTGCAGTAATTTTCTTTTATCCAGCTTCTTTCAGATGGTTAGGTCACTTATGCCACGTACCAATATATCCCGCAACATTTCATTAAAAAGCGGTCCACATTCGCAGTGTTCAGCTAATTTCTGCAACCTAGAAAAAGAATTCAGTAACAGGTTCCCCAAGGATTCTCCCAGCCATGTTGAAGCAATATCGCTGGAGAATTACCGGGGACTTCAGGTCACAGTGGTTTTTTACCAGGTCTACCAGTTCATTAAAAGTTTTTGAGTCGAAGGTATCCGGAAAGTTCAGACTTCTTATCACACTGAAAGGCATGCTGTTAGCAATATCACTTTTTGCCTCCTCCAATGTTGTTAGCACGGAGGAAGTAATGCATGTGCTTAGTGTATTGGGTCCAGTCTTCCCTCTGGTTTCATAGGACTCGAGTTTCCTGAAAAAAAGGCACAATGGCTTTTTCTTACCAGAGAAATTATTAATGTTCAGAGGTTGTCCAGGAGGAAAGATGGAGGAAGAAAGAATTTTTTTCTCGTTGCCAATGTAGTAATTCAGCCAAACGCCAGTTTCCCATCAGCAGCGCCCTTTATTGTGAATGAAAGGAAAACACTGCTCCAGCAGCTTACAGTCAGATAGTCTTCACCTCAGAACTTACAAGGCCGGTCCAGGTAAAGTTACAGGCATAAAACCCCCACTGGCTGCTTCCCAGTGGGTGAGCCTCTACTTGTTCAATAAGGCACCCATATTCCATGAAACCCACGGGTAGATCGATTGATGACCCCCATGGTCTTCATGGTCATCATAACAATCAGAATGTTATTTTTGTTCAAGGTGCACTTTATGTCTGATCTTATCCTATTTTGTAGTTTTATCATCTTACCAAAATTTTAAGGATAAAAATTTATCAATGCTCCACTGAGTTCTATACTCCGTCACACAGGTCAGACGGGCTCTTGGTTCTATTACTGGTCAGACTGAATCAACACATCCCAAATCCAACAGTGGTTAATTGGCAATGGGTCATTTAGTCAGTTAGCAAATCATGTTGCAACTATATAAAGCATTTGTTCGGCCACATTTGGAGTACTGCATGCAGTTCTGGTCGCCACACCACCAGAAGGACATGAAAGCTTTGGAAAGAGTACAAAGAAGATTCACCAGCATGTTGCCTAGTCTCAAGGGTGCTGGCTATGAAGAGAGGTTGAATAATCTAAAATTGTTTTCACTGGAAAGATGAAGGCTAAGGGGAGACCTGATAGAAGTCTGCAAAATTGTGAGATAGTCAGAGGCATTTTCCTAGGGTGGAAGTGTCAATTTCAAGATGGGCACAGATTCAAGGTGAGGGGGGAAATATTTAAGGAAGATGTGCAGGGGAAGTTTTTCACTCAGAGTGGTGGGTGCCTGGAACGTGCTGACAGAGGAGGTGGTGGAAGCAGGCACATTAGCAACATTCAAGAGGCATCTCAGTGGGAGAGCATCTTGGGGATAGCGATCATAACTCTATCTCCTTTCTGCTTGTATTGGAAAAAGAGAGGATCAGGCAAGCTAGGAAAGCGTTTATATGGAGTAAGGGGAAATATGAAGACATAGGGCAGCAAATTAGAGGAGTAAATTGGAAGGAGGTTTTTTCTCGGGGAACTGTACTGAAGAGAGGTGGCAGTTTTTCAAGGAATGTCTGTCTAGAGTTCTACAGGACAATGTTCCGAGCAGACAGGGAGGAGTTGGTAGGTTAAAGGAACCGTGATGCACGAAAGCTGTGCGGGACCTAGTCGAGAAGAAAAGGAAAGCATACAAAAGGTTCAGAGAGCTTAGCGAAGATAGGGATCTAGATGAGTATACAGCTTGTAGGAAGGGACTAAAGAAGGAAATTAGGAGAGTCAGAAGGGGTCATGAGAAGGCCTTGGCAGGTAGGATTAAGGAAAACCCTCTGGCGTTCTATAAATATGTGAAGAGTAAAAGGATGAGACGTGAAGGAATAGGGCCTATAAAAGGTGAAGGCGGGAAAGTCTGTACAGAACCAGTAGAAATGGCAGAGGTGCTTAATGAGTATTTTGCCTCGGTTTTCACAGAGGAGAAGGACCTGGGTGGATGTACTGCAGGCTTGCGGTGGACTGAAAAGATTGAGTATGTGGACTTTAACAAAGAGGTTGTGCTGGAATCTTTGAATGGCATCAAGATAGATAAGTCGCCGGGTCCGGATGGGATGTACCCCAGGTTACTGTGGGAGGCAAGGGAAGAGATTGCAGAGCCTCTGCCGATGATCTTTGCGTCGTCGATGGAGACGGGAGAGGTGCCGGAGGATTGGAGGATTGCGGATGTGGTTCCTATTTTCAAAAAGGAGAATAGGGATAGCCCAGGAATTTACCAACCGGTGAGTCTAACCTCAGTGGTTGGTAAGCTGATGGAGAAGATCCTGAGGGACAAGATTTATGAGCATTTAGAGAGGTTTAGTATGCTCAAGAATACTCAGTATGGCTTTGTCAAAGGCAGATCGTGCCTTACGTGCCTGGTGGAGTTCTTCGAAAATGTGACTAAACACATTGACGAAGGGAAGGCGGTAGATGTGGTTTATTTGGATTTTAGCAAGGCGTTCGATCAGGTCCCCCATGCAAAGCTTCTAGAAAAAGTGAGAGGGCATGAGATCCAAGGGGCTGCTGCCCTGTGGATCCAGAACTGGCTTGCCCAAAGGAGGCAGAGAGTGTGTATAGATGGGTCTTTTTCTAATTGGAGGTCGGTCACCAGTGGTGTGCCCCAGGGATCTGTTCTGGGACCCTTGCTGTTTGTCATTTGCATAAATAACCTGGATGAGGAAGTGGAGGGATGGGTTGGTAAGTTTGCCGACGACACGAAGGTTGGTGGGGTTGTGGATAGTCTGGAGGGATGTCAGAAGTTACAGTGGGACATAGGTAGGATGCAAGACTGGGCGGAGAAGTGGCAGATGGACTTCAACCCAGATAAATGCATAGTGGTCCATTTTGGCAGGTTAAATGTGATGAAGGAGTACAATATAAAGGACTCTTAGTACTGTAGAGGATCAGAAGGACCTTGGGGTCCGGGTCCATAGGACCCTAAAATCGGCCCCGCAGGTGGAGGAGGTGGTTAAGAAGGCGTATGGTGTGCTGGCCTTTATCAATCGAGGGATTGAGTTTAGGAGTCTGGGGATAATGATGCAGCTATATAAGACCCTCGTCAGACCCCACTTGGAGTACTGTGCTCAGTTCTGGTCGCCTCATTACAGGAAGGATGTGGAAAAGATTGAAAGGGTACAGAGGAGATTTACAAGGATGTTGCCTGGATTGAGTGGCATGCCTTATGAGGATAGGCTGAGGGAGCTCAGTCTTTTCTCCTTGGAGAGACGTAGGATGAGAGGGGACCTAATAGAGGTATATAAGATGTTAAGAGGCATAGATCGGGTGGACTCTCAGAGGCTTTTTCCCAGCGTGGAAATGGCTGCTACGAGAGGACACAGGTTTAAGGTGCTGGGGGGGTAGGTACAGGGGAAATGTTAGGGGGAAGTTCTTCACACAGAGGGTGGTGGGCGAGTGGAATCGGTTGCCATCAGTGGTGGTGGAGGCAAACTCAATAGGGTCTTTTAAGAGACTCCTGGATGAGTACATGGGACTTAATAGGATGGAGGGTTATAGGTAGGCCTAAAAGGTAGGGATATGTTCGGCACAACTTGTGGGGCCGAAGAGCCTGTTTTGTGCTGTAGTTTTTCTCTGTTTCTATTTCTATTTGGGTGGGTTGATGAATAAGGAGGGAATAGATGGATATGGACCGAGTAAGAGCAGAAGGATTCTTTTAGTATAGTTAGGGCATCATGATTGGCACAGGCTTGGAGGGCCAAAGGGCCTGTTCCTGTGATTTACTTTGTTCTTGTTCTCATGCAAAGCACAGTAAAGAGTCAAGCCAACTTCGTCAAGATACACTGCCCTAACTAGTTGCTCCTGAATGCAAATGCAATGTTAATAAATATTGGTATCATTTTGGTTCAACTGAAAATACTTTTTTACCTGCGAGTCAGCAGATTGAGAATTCCAGCATTCATATTTAACATAGGATGACACATAAGCACATATTGTCAAAGGTGTCATTTTTTAGATTGAACATGAAACTAAGTCTTGTCTGCATGTTCACCTGGATATATGACACTAACCATCATTCATCGCTCAACCAACATTAACAGAACAGATTAATAGGTCACCTATCCCGTTAGCTATTTATGTGTCCTTCTTATGTTCAATTTTCTGCTGATTTCCTGCAAAATTACTACACTTTAGAATTACCTTATAAGCATTGAATAGCTTTGGGCCATTGAGAAGATGAAAGATTCTTTAGAAAACATAGAAACATAGAAAAACTACAGCACAAAACAGGTCCTTCGGCCCCACAAGTTGTGCCGAACATGTCCCTACCTTTTAGGCCTACCTATAACCCTCCATCCTATTCAGTCCCATGTACGCATCTATAAGTCAGTGACAACTGAGTCATTCTTTCTGACAAGTGACCATTTTTCCATCATATTGCTTCCTAGTTGTGTTCAGCTCTATGGCAATTGCCAGCTTGTTCATGGTTTAAAGTGTTGAAATAAGTACATGCAGGATTGAGCCCCATTTTAAAGATTTGTAATTATGTTGCCCATGGAGAATATGCAATGGAATATGCCAAATTGTTCAGTTTATTCTGAATGATAAAAAGATGAGCTTTATTACAGATAAGAGGCAATCATTTTATTTCTGTAGTGCTGGATGTGGCAGTGCAGAAGGCTATATACCCTCCAGGGTTTATGTGATGTGCCGGTAGCTGTTTTTACCATGGTGAGTACAGTGTGTCATTTTGAGAATGCACCAGCTCAGCTGTCCCCCATATGCATGGGAAAGCTGAACTGATCAACCTATTCAACTGCCCTCCAAATTTTACCAAAAATTCCCCTAGTGTTAGTAAGGAGGGCCTTGCAGTGTAAACCTGGTATGGTGTGCTAAGAAAAAACAAGTTGTTGCTGAGAGTTTTCAGCACTATTTAAAGGTATGCTCAGCTTTTACTTTGCACTTGCTCCTGGAGGTTTTCAGAAGATGGTTGGGACACATTCTGAGACAGTTTGCAATTGTTTTTGCCAAGACTTCACTAACATTTTCAGGTGCGAAAGTCAATGCAGATGGTCCATCTAACTTAATTTCTTATTGACTCTTCTGTAACTGTTTGTTACAACTGTGTAGGTGCTCGGCCATTTCAGAGAGCAGCTAAAGGTCAACCACAATGTGTGCCTCAAGTCACAGAGACGCCAGAACACCTAAGAATATTTGTGAACATGGTGGGTTTTTACAGCAATCCAATAGTTTTTTAGTTGCTATTATTAAGATAAGCTTTTAGTAAATTGAATGGAATTCCATCAGCTGCCATGATGGATTTGAACCCATGACACTAGAGCATTAGTCTATGCCACTGAATTACTAGCCCACTAACATTATCACTGCACCATATTCCATTACTCAATGCAGGTGTAACTCATCATCTGATTTACCAATAATGCATCATTTACACTCTTTACATTCATGACTGGGAGAACTATTTTTCTTACTCAAAATTTTTCCCCTCAAATGTGTGTGATGCGCTATCAATAAGGCGAAAGACTACCGGTGTGCCAATACAAGTGTAGACTTTTATTCACAACAGAATCAGGAGCAGATCCCAACAAATAACCAACCTGGACTGAACAAGGGGGAAGAGACAGCCACCTTTATACTAGGTGCCGAGGGGAGGAGCCAAACTGGAAGGGGATGTGTCCAGGTATGACAAACACACACAACGGTGGTCCAAATAGGACAAAGGCACAACTGAGGTCCACCACATTCACCCCTTCCTTTAAAAAAACAACACGGGGGTGAAGCGGAAACAATATTACAAGTCCAGATGAACCGGTGGCTTGATCGGCCGTCGCGATCGTCATAGTGCAGGTCGCAGAGTCGTCCGAGCAGGGAGCGATGTCGGCCCAGGCTCCGTACAGTGAGCGTCGAGAGAAGGCGCCAGGTGGTGTGAAGCGGACCGATCCATCGTCCCGTCCAGTCGTCGGGTACTGCGTGACGACGGCTCCGGCGACTCAAGCGAGCTGTACATAGGGGCGAGAGGAGTGAGCAGTGGCCCTGGTGGCGTGTGGGGAACAGTGGGAACCGGAGCTAGGGGGTGGGTGGCCGCAACAGGCTCTGGGCACACTACATTGGGGACAGGGACTGAGGGAGGAAGAGGCGCAGCAAACTCCGAGTGGACAACACCAGGGACCGTGGGGCGGAAGGACATGGTGACCTCAGGGGCACCCACGGGTGCCAAGTCACGGACAGAAACCGTGTCCTCCCGCCCATCAGGGTACGCTACGTAAGCGTATTGAGAATTAGCGTGGAGCAATTGGGCCTCCTCGACCAAGGGATCTGCCTTATGGGTCCGGACATGCTTCCGAAGCAGGACGGGCCCCGGGGACATCAGCCAATCCGGGAGCGAAGTACCCGAAAAGGACTTCCTGGGAAATGAAAACATCCGCTCGTGGGGGGGGGCGTATTGGTCGCTGTGCACAAGAGTGACCTAATGGAATGTAATGCGTCCGGAAGGACGTCTTGCCAACGGCTGACTGGAAGGCCCCTAGACCGTAACACTAATAGAACGGCCTTCCAGATGGTTGCGTTCTCCCGCTCTACCTGACCATTGCCCCTGGGGTTATAGCTAGTGGTGCGGCTGGAGGCAACGCCTTTGGCGGGTAGGTACTGCCTCAGCTCGTCACTCATGAAAGAGGACCCACGATCGCTATGAACATAGGCTGGGAAGCCGAACAGGGTGAAGAGCGAGGTCAGGGTCCGAATCACTGTAGCCGTGGTCATGTCCGAGCAGGGGAAGGCAAAAGGGAAACGTGAGTATTCATCAATTGTATTCAGGAAATAAACATTGCGGTTAGAGGAGGGGAGGAGGCCTTTAAAATCAATGCTAAGGCGCTCAAACGCGCGAGTGGCCTTTACAAGGTGCGCCCTACCTGGCCGGTAGAACTGCGGTTTGCACTCAGCGCAGACCCTGCATTGCCTGGTAATCGTCCGGACTTCTTCGAGGGAGAAGGGCAGGTTACGGGACTTGACAAAATGGAAAAACCTGGTGACACCCGGATGGCAGAGGTCGTTATGGAGGGACTGTAGCTGGTCTAGTTGGGCGCTGGCACATGATCCACGGCACTGGGCATCTGGGGGCTCATTGAGCTTCCCGGGCCGGTACATGATGTCATATCTGTAGGTGGAGAGCTCAATCCTCCACCGCAAGATCTTGTCATTCTTAATCTTGCCCTTTTGCCTGGTGTTAAACAGGAAGCCACTGACCGCTGGTCCGTAATTAAGGTGAATCGTTGGCCCGCAAGATAATGGCGCCAGTGCCGGACGGCTTCCACGATGGCCTGGGCCTCCTTCTCGACCGAGGAGTGTCGAATCTCAGGGCCTTGTAAGGTCCGGGAAAAGAAGGCCACCGGACGGCCCCTCTGGTTAAGGGTGGCGGCTAGGGCAAAGTCAGACGCATCACTTTCCACTTGGAATGGGATGGATTCGTCCACAGCATGCATCGCGGCCTTCGCAATGTCCGCTTTGATGTCGTCGAAGGCCCGACGATCCTCCTCCGCTAGGGGAAAAGAGGTCGATTTTAGGAGCGGACGGGCTTTATCCGCGTAACGGGGAACCCATTGGGCATAATAGGAGAAGAAGCCCAGGCATCTCCTCAGTGCTTTGTGGGTAGTAGGAAGGGGAAACTGCATAAGGGGACGCATACGGGCTGGGTCGGGGCCAAGGACACCATTTTCTATCACGTACCCAAGGATGGCGAGGCGGCGTGTCCGGAAAACACACTTCGCCTTATTATATGTGAGATTCAGAGAGTGGCCGTACGAAGGAATTTTTGTAGGTTGGCATCATGATCCTGCAGGTCATGGCCGCAGATGGTGACGTTATCCAGATACAGGAAAGTGGCCCGTAGCCCGTGCTGGTCTACCATTTGATCCATAGCCCGCTGGAAGACTGAGACCCCATTGGTGACACCAAAGGGGACTCGGAGGAACTGGTAGAGGTGGCCATCCGCCTCAAAGGCAGTATATTGGCGATCCTCCGAGCGGATAGGGAGCTGGTGGTAAGCCGATTTCAAATCGATCGTCGAGAAAACCCTATAGTGCGCGATGCGGTTGACTATGTCCGCGATACGGGGAAGAGGATACGCATCTAGTTGGGTATACCTGTTTATGGTCTGGCTGTAGTCAATCACCATGCGGTGTTTCTCCCCCGATTTAACTACGACCACTTGCGCCCTCCAGGGGCTGGTGCTGGCCTGGATAATCCCTTCTCGGAGCAGACGTTGTACCTCGGACCGAATGAAGGCCCGGTCATCCGCACTATAGCGCCTACTCTTGGTGGCTATAGGCCTACAATCCGGGGTGAGGTTATCAAATAAGGTGGGGGGGGAGGGGGGTGATCTTGAAGGTCGAGAGACTGCAGGTGGTGCGCGAGGGGCGCTGCAGTGACGGCGCCTTGCAGACGGAGAGTGGGGGATAAGGGCCATCATACTGCAGGGTGACGCTCCTATGATGGCTGAGGAAATCTAACCCCAGCAGTACCGCTGCGCAGAGTCGGGGCAGCACGAGGAGCCGAAAACGCTCGTAGACTGTGCCCTGTACCGTCAGTGTCACCAAACAGCACCCGAGGACCTCCACCAAGTGGGAATTCGAGGCCATGGAGATGGTCTGGCTCCAGGGTCGCACGGGAAGGGCATATTGACGCACTGTGCAAGGGTGTATAAAACTTTCTGTGCTCCCGCAGTCGAACAGGTAGTTTTCTGCATGACCATTTACCTTGATCTCCATTATCGACTTGGAGAGTTGATGAGGCTGCGCCTGGTCCAGGCAAATCGATGCCACCGTTGAATCCAAGAAGAACCTGTCTTCGTTGCCGTCTGATGACGTCACGGATAAAGCTTCCTGCTCAGCGCGTCTTGATGCCAGTCTCAAAGATGGCGATTCCCGCGCTTCCGGTGACCGCATCAAAGATGGCGATTCCCGTGCTTCCGGTGACCGCATTGAAGATGACGATTCACGCGCAGCCACTGCCTCCATTAAAGATGGCTGCGCCCGCGGAACACACGTGGCGCCACGAGGCTTCGGAAGCGGCTTTGCCTGGCAGACTTTAGCGAAGTGGCCTAGCTTACCGCATCCGGAGCAAATCGCGTCCTTCGCCGGGCAGCGACGCCGAGGGTGCTTGGGTTGGCCGCAAAAGTAACATTTGGGCCTTGCCGGAACAGCCGTCGCGGTGGAGCCGTCAGTAGAACGGGATGCAGGGTAAGACCCGAGATTGTGAGAGGCCGCTCCTAACGTTTCAGCCATCGTGGCTGTTCTTCGGAGATCTAGGTCATCTTGTTCCAGCAGGCGCTGCCGGATGTATGTAGACTCAATGCCCGCAACATAGGCGTCGCGGATCAGGTCCTCCATGTTCTGAGCTGCTGTAACAGCGTTACAGTCACAAGCTCGAGCTAGGACCCACAGGGCGCGCAGAAATTGGGCGCACGATTCTCCTGGCTGCTGCTTGCGGGTAGTTAGGAGATGTCTGGTGTAAACCACGTTAGAGCTCTTTCAGAACTGCCCTTTTAGGAGTTCGATAGCGTCCGCGTATGTAGCAGTGTCCCGGAAGACAGCTTCGCTTACCCGGGCGCGGAGCACGTGGAGTTTAGCAGCGTCGGTGTCGATGGCCGTAGCGGTGTCGACGAATGCTTCTAAGCAGTCCAGCCAATGATCGAATTTATCAGAGGCTCCAACCTCTTGAGGGTCTAATGCTAACTTGTCGGGTTTTAGAAACTGCTCCATGCTGGTCAACTGTTGTGAATAAAATTGATGCGCTATCAATAAAGCGAAAGACTACCAATATGCCAATACAAGTGTAGGCTTTTATTCACAACAGAATCAGGAGCAGATCCCAACAAATAACCAACCTGGACTGAACAAGGGGGAGGAGACAGCCACCTTTATACTCGGTGCCGAGGGGAGGAGCCAAACTGGAAGGGGATGTGTCCAGGTATGACAAACACACACAACGGTGATCCAAATAGGACAAAGGCACAACTGAGGTCCACCACAGTGTGTGTGTGAGAATAGTTTATCCCACATGATATCTGGTCTTTCTCAAGCAGAAGGTACAAGCTAAATTTCATCATCTCTTTAAAGTTGAAAGACACAGGGAGCAATTTTCCCAGATACTGAAGAGCCTCAGGTCTTGAGCAATCACATGGGTTTAGCCTATTTTCAGCTCATGTCATTGAAGTGGCAAAGGAGGCACAGCTACTCAATGCATCATTAAGCGTCTGATTGACAAGTCCCTGGTCAGCAAAGTGGCTCCATGCATTTGATGGCTCGTGCGAAAGCTGACGTCCTTCACCAGCCAAACAGGAAAAAACAAGTTGTTGCTGAGAGTTTTCAGCACTATTTAAAGGTATGCTCAGCTTTTACTTTGCACTTGCTCCTGGAGGTTTGCAGACACATTCTGAGACATTTTTGCAATTGTTTTTGCCTAGACTTCACTCACATTTTCAACATTTTATCCTGAATCTTTTTCAGATATCACCTAAAGGATGTGAATGTATTATAGGAGCCACCAGGGTAAAGGGTGTGCTTGGTCATGGGTGCTTTGATCAGGATCCTCCTTGGTTTGTAGGAGTAATGGGAAGTGGATACGAGGCCAGGCAGAATAGCACCAGTTGCTCCAGGAAAGAATGACAGGAAGGACAGGAGGACGAGGTAGATTTCTTCGCCCTGTAGGTGCTGGACATCCCTCTTCCTCTTGATCTCCAATTCCACATCCAAGAATCTGTGCAAGCTCTCCCTTAGTCTGGGCTAAACAGAAACACTGCCGGCAAGTGCATTCCACACCTTCAGTTGAAATGGGTGCTCGGAAGCTAAATGCTTCATCAGTGTTTCGTGCTAAACATCCCCAGGCAAAATCGAGCTGTGATATTCAGCACTTAAACACAAAAACAAATGCTAAACTTGACTTTCACCTGGTGTGACTCATTGACATTGTACTCACTGAGCAGCAGATTTGACCTTTTCATACTTCTGTGAATATGCTTTCATAGATGAGCAGTCCAACAATGATGTTTCCCTACATCCCAAATAACTGATTGCAAAGAGGTGGAAGTGCAGTGGAAATGTTACTAGACTGGTAATCTAGAACTCTGGATTTACAGAGACATGAGATCAAATCCCACCTTGCCAGCTGGTGGAATTAAAAAGTTAGCATTGGTAACAGTGATCTGAATCTACCATATTGTTGCAAAAAAATCTATCTGTTTCACTGTGTCCTTTAAGGAAGGATAATCCACCTATATATGACTCCAAACTCTTTTAACTCTCCTCTGAAATGGCCAAGAAAATGACACAGTTGCCAGCAATTTTGTTACACCTACACCACATGGACTATAGCAATTCAAAAAGACAGCTCACAACCAACTTCTCAAGGGCAAATAGGGATAGGCAACAAAAACTGGCCTAGCCAGTGTCATTAATATTTCATGAAAGAATGAAAACATAAACAGGATTCTCCCAAAAAAAAACTCAGTGCCAAATTTGCGTAAAAATTGGAATGAATTTAGCAGGATTTAGAAAATGAATCTCCCACACTCTGAGCACTGCAGAGTGCCTCAGCATGAATTACACTAACAATCTGGGTCGGGGCCTACTCCCAGCCCAAGAATCTGGCAGCATGCCACTGAGTGGGCCACTGCGCATACGCCGATTTGTCAGAATGGAGATAGGCACATATGCAGTAGCCCCGCTGGTCACCCGATCACTGGCCAGCTCAATCGCAACACAGACCCTCCAAACATCCCATGCCACGATCGTTGGCCTCCTGCACATCTCCGGTCCAACCCTGACCTCCCCCATCACCGCCCCCCCCCACCACTTCCCCAGCCCGCTTTGATTTCCCCCCGCCCCCGCCCATCCCCAGCCCTCCTACCCTGACAGTCCTGAGCCCCCTCCCCACAGCCCCAGCCACTCCCGGCAGGCCGACTCCCCTCCCCACCACCCCAATGGCCAATCCCGATTAACCCCTTCCTGCGATACCTATGCAGAGTGGCAGTAGGACCCCCCACCCCCACCGATCACCCCCAGAGCCTCCCATTTAGGCCCCACCCCAGCTGGCCTACCCCTATAGCACTGCCCAATGCCCAGTGAGTTGTGCCAAGTTGCCCCCTGGGCAATGCCCTGCAGCCAGGCTGGCAATGTCCAGGGGAAAATGCCTTGCCTCCAATCTCCTGGGGCCTCCATGGCCTCCCTTCACTCCAGCGGGGTCGGGCCACCTACTGCCCTTTAGTGGGGAGCTGTTGTAAATCCTGCTGGAGTGAAGCACTCCTAGCTGAAAGGGGGAGAGGCTAGCGGGCTCAGAGACTTCAGTCCCGGGTGCTAATGATATTAAAATCAGAATTTTAATATAGAGAACCGCTCTGTGCTGATTTACAACGCAGAGCTGACGATGCCGGAAATTCAGCAGCCAGAAATGCGCGGAGACCGTGGGCGCCCAGCAAGGAAGCTATTAAATGGTCTCCGCTGATGTCTCTGATGAGAATTGCCCCCCAAAGAGTGCAAGTTGCAGGTGGAACATGGCGTGTGTGGGAGCTCCTTGGACTGCAAAGTGTCATGATCGAACTATTCTTTTTAACTAAGAAGCCAAATTGAAGAGTCACAATCCAAAGTACTGGTGTAATGGTCTCTGTGCTTTCAAAGTTTGTATTTTTTGAGATCCCGAATGAAAACAGAAACTGATAAGGGAAACAGACAAAGGAAACTGACCCTCCCAATAAGGAAACAGAAACTGAAATTAAGATTTGGAAACCTTAACTGCTGCATAGATTGAAATCGATTGAAGCTAATTAAAGGGATCCAGAGCCAACAAAGCTCATTAGTAGCAATTTATGAGTCCAATGGTGCAGTACAGGCAAGTTGAAGAAGACAGAAGGTGAGAATAAATTGCTGCAACAGCTTCTGTTACTTGAATTTAACATTGGTTTTTCATGTTATCCAGACCGAGTTGAGAGCGGGCGGCACAGGGGTTAGCACTGCTGCCTCACAGCACCAGGGACCATGGTTCGATTCCCGGCTTGGGTCACGGTCTGTGTGGAATCTGCATGTTCTCCCCGTGTCTGCATGGGTTGCCTCCGGGTGCTCTGGAGGTCTCTCATTCCTAACGTTATGCGAGTTAGATGCATTGGCCATGCTAAATTCTCCCTCAGTGTACCGGAACGGATGCTGGAGTGTAGGGACCAGGGAATTTTCACAGTAACTTCATTGCTGTGTTAATGTAAGCCTACTTGTGACACTAATGAATAAAAAAAAATGTTCTGCAGACATGTGTGATTTGCAATTGCCACAAGGCTATGTCCTTTAATTTTGAAAATATGATTTTTTCAGCTTTCAACTGACTGGAAATTTTACAATTTGAACTGAGACAGAGCAAACTGCTTAAAAATGCAAGGCCACAATCCAAGATGAAGGTGGGAAACAAACAAATCACCCTCAAGGAGTGTAAAGAGAAAGAGAGACATTTCCTATAATCCAAATACGCATCAAAACACAAAATACAAAGTACTGGATATTGAAGCAATTGTTGCCACTTACAAGCACACCCAAAACCTATTGGAAATACACATTGGGTGAAGTATTTCAAGGCAACACTGCCCAGCCACTAGAGAGAGATTACATGCAACATGGGTGGTGTCAAGAAAGTCTTCAGCAGAGGAAAAAGGCAGAATGCTGCTCTATGTCCCTTTCTATCCTTTGGAATAGGAGTGCCACCTTCTTCAAGAGGCCAACTCTACCAGAAACCTACCAGAAAGCCAAGATCTCATAATAATTGCAATATTTTCTACATCTGACAGCATGCGAGAAACCAACTAATCCAATGGAATACCTCATGGACAATCTAAGGAAAACTGGATTTTTTTCTTTTTTTTAACTGGATTCTAACTCCCCTTATTCTGATTACCCTTGTGTATATGTGTGTGTGTGATGATATGTATGTGTGGCTATATATGTGTGTATATATGTGGCACATATGTGTGTGGGTGGATGTGGGTGTGTGTATATCTGTGTGTTGGCTTGAATGAGGGCAAAGACTTTATTATTTTTATTAAATTTGGTGGTTCATAAATTGCCTCTTTCTTTGACTCAAGGAAACCTTGTTTGATTGGCTCCTTATTGCTCACAGCTTAAATAGTTAAGTACAGTCTGATTTGGAAAAGGCATATCCTCGTGAAAAAGGAACTTAAACCTTTATTGTGAGCAACCGAGCGGTTTGAATAAAGGGGAGACAATTCCCTCCCTCTCACCTGGTTATAACATGTTGAAAACCCTGCCCATGGAACTCAGGTAGGTTGTACACTGCTGTTGATTGAGGATCAAGTTACGTGCATGGAGGAGGGGATCTGAGATTCTTTGTGAGGAAAACAAAGTTCTATAGGACTTCGTAACTGAGTTTGATGACCAATTTGGACTGCCGAGCCAATTCATAATAGCTGCTTTAATTGTGTCTGCCTTTGAACATTTAACCCTATTTTTCCTGTTAATTCATTGATTCTGGGTGTTGCCTGGTTTGGACGGTATTAGAGCTGTGAAGAGAGATTGGATAAACTTGGTTTGTTTTCACTTGAACTTGGAGGCTGAAGGGTGACCTGATGGAAGTTTACAAAATTATAAGAGGCATAAATAGAATGGATAGTCAGTCTTTTTCCCGGAGTAGAAATGTCAGAATGTAGAATTTAGAAGAATGAGGGGAGATTAAATTGAGGTATATAAGATGATAAAAGGTATGGATAAAGTAAACATGGAGCGAATGCTTCCTCTTGTGGGGCATTCTAGGATGAGACCTCATAGTCTTAGGATAAGGGATAGCAAATTTAAAACAGAGTTGAGGAGAAACTACTTCTCCCAAAGGGTTATGAATCTATGGAATTCACTAGCCCAAAGTGCGGTGGATGCTGGGACAGTGAGTAAATTTAAGAAGGAGTTAGACAGATTTTTAATTGGTAATGGGTTGAAGGGTTATGGGGAGAAGGCTGGAAAGTGGGGATGAGGAGCATGTCAGCCATGATCGAATAGCGGAGCAGACTCAATGGGCCGAATGGCCTAATTCTGCTCTTATATCTTATGAAGATATGAACTAGGGGACATAGGTTTAAGGTAAAAGGGGGAAAGTTTAAAGGAAATGTAAGAGACAAATGGAATTTTACTGCCTTGCCAGCCCCAGAATCGGAGCGGGCAAGGCTCGCAGAATGGAAATCTCCGTTGGCCTCGGGCAGGATTTTATGATTTCACCTGAGCAAGGTCGTAAAATCCTGCCCAGAGTCTTTAAGCAATATCATGCCTGTCACTTATCACACATAATTACTTACCACACACTATCACTTATCACACACTATCACTTGTCACACAGACTGGTGGAACATAACTGAACATAAGAATGAGGAGGATATCCTGGCTACCTTGGGCAGTAATGTGTGCCACCAGAGATGTATTAGCTATATCACATCCCACGCCCTCCTCCTCCTCAGAAGCTGAAGAGACTCTATGCTCTATAGCATGTTGTCCTGCAGTTCCAGGCAACGATTCACATGTCTTTGATTCCCTGTTTTTTCATTATTGCACATGAAGTAATAAAAGAGGGATCAGTGAAGTAAAATTTCATCAGCAATCCATAGCGGATCTTCAGCATGAATATTTAAGAACACGTTAACTATCATATCTGAGTTCTATTTGAGATTTACGGCCTTGATCTTCATTTTGACCTTTGGGCTAGTTATTTTCCTGTCACTGTGATACAGATCTGATTCAGATGCAACAGATATTGCTGCAGTAACGGTTTGACTTCTCCGTCAGCTCCAAACTGTTGCAGTAATCTTTTTTCCACGATTATGACATGTGCTATGAAAGCCACTGCAGCTCAAGCTGATTCAGATCACTTCAACCGGTCCTGCTAAAATACACAAAAGCTTGCCCTCAGCTTCATAGAATCATAGAAATCATAGAAACCCTACAGTGCAGAAGGAGGCCATTCGGCCCATCGAGTCTGCACCGACCACAATCCCACCCAGGCCCTACCCCCACATATTTTACCCACTAATCCCTCTAACCTACGCATCCCAGGACTCTAAGGGGCAATTTTTTTAACCTGGCCAATCAACCTAACCCGCACATCTTTGGACGGTGGGAGGAAACCGGAGCACCCGGAGGAAACCCACGCAGACACGAGGAGAATGTGCAAACTCCACACAGACAGTGACCCGAGCCGGGAATCGAACCTGGGACCCTGGAGCTGTGAAGCAGCAGTGCTAACCACTGTGCTACCGTGCCGCCCCAAGTGGAATTAAAATATTAAGGGGCATTTCTAAAGGGTGCTTGTGTTGTTGCATAAAGGCAGGAGACAGAAGGCTGAAAGGGAGTGCAAACTTCAAAGAAACCTAACAATTAGAATCAGTGATCTCCATGAGCCTACTGGGGAAATTACGTTTTCCACCATGTGTAACAACCACTGTGATAAAACAGAAACACCGCTATAAGGCTGAAACCAAATCAGCATTCTCCTGAATAAATAAAAACAGAAAATGCTGGAAATGCTCAGCAGATCTGGTAGCCCCTGTGGAGAGAGAAACAGAATTTTAGGTCAAGGTTTCAGCTCAACAGCCACTGGTTCTTGAGCGCTGTTACCTAGATGACGTATCCAGACCAACAAATTCCTTAATATGCTCTTTCAAAGAGAGTAGCATTTGATGTCAGAATAACCTGGTTCTGCCTACAATTCCTGTTTAACCTCCAGAAAGCAGTGACTATTAACATAAAATGAGGGATGACCTTACTGAGGCGTATAAAATCATGAGGGGCATAGATAGGATGATCGCACATAGTCTTTTTCCCAGGGAAGGGGAATTGAAAACTAGAGGGGAAAGGTAAGAGGGGAAAGATTTAAAAGGGACTTGAGGGGCAACGTCTTCACGCAGAGAGTGGTGCATATGTGGAATGAGTTGCCAGAGAACGAGGTTGAAGCAGGTACAATTGCAAATTTAAAAAACATTTGGACAAGTACATGGATGGGAAAGGATTAGAGGGATATGGGCCAAACGCGAACAATCGGGACTAGCTGGGAGGGCACCAAGATTGGCATGGACTGGTTGGGCCAAAGAGCTTGTTTCTGTGCTGTATTGCTCTATGACTCTATGAGTCTACAAAAGCCAGGCTAAATATCAAGTGCAATATATCACATTACACCATGCATATGTTTAGGGAAACATCTGGTGCTTATGCATATTTGCAATTTCTTACAAAGTTTCATTTAATGATTTAAAATTCCAATTGACTATTTAGTATTACAGGGCAGAATTCATAGAGTCATAGGCTGAATTTTTCCCATTTTATTTCCAAGTGCCGAGTGTGAACATAGAACATAGAACAGTACAGCACAGAACAGGCCCTTCGGCCCACGATGTTGTGCCGAGCTTTATCTGAAACCAAGATCAAGCTATCCCACTCCCTATCATCCTGGTGTGCTCTATGTGCCTATCCAATAACCGCTTAAATGTTCCTAAAGTGTCTGACTCCACTATCACTGCAGGCAGTCCATTCCACACCCCAACCACTCTCTGCGTAAAGAACCTACCTCTGATATCCTTCCTGTATCTCCCACCACGAACCCTATAGTTATGCCCCCTTGTAATAGCTCCATCCACCCGAGGAAATAGTCTTTGAACGTTCACTCTATCTATCCCCTTCATCATTTTATAAACCTCTATTAAGTCTCCCCTCAGCCTCCTCCGCTCCAGAGAGAACAGCCCTAGCTCCCTCAACCTTTCCTCATAAGACCTACCCTCCAAACCAGGCAGCATCCTGGTAAATCTCCTCTGCACTCTTTCCAGCGCTTCCACATCCTTCTTATAGTGAGGTGACCAGAACTGCACACAATATTCCAAATGTGGTCTCACCAAGGTCCTGTATAGTTGCAGCATAACCCCACGGCTCTTAAACTCCAACCCCCTGTTAATAAAAGCTAACACACTATAGGCCTTCTTCACAGCTCTATCCACTTGAGTGGCAACCTTTAGAGATCTGTGGATATGGACCCAAAGATCTCTCTGTTCCTCCACAGTCTTCAGAACCCTACCTTTGACCCTGTAATCCACATTTAAATTAGTCCTACCAAAATGAATCACCTCACATTTATCAGGGTTAAACTCCATTTGCCATTTTTCAGCCCAGCTTTGCATCCTATCTATGTCTCTTTGCAGCCTACAACAGCCCTCCACCTCATCCACTACTCCACCAATCTTGGTGTCATCAGCAAATTTACTGATCCACCCTTCAGCCCCCTCCTCTCAGTCATTAATAAAAATCACAAAGAGCAGAGGACCAAGCACTGATCCCTGCGGCACTCCGCTAGCAACCTGCCTCCAATCCAAAAATTTTCCATCGACCACCACCCTCTGTCTTCGATCAGACAGCCAGTTACCTATCCAATCGGCCAACTTTCCCTCTATCCCACACCTCCTCACTTTCATCATAAGCCGACCATGGGGGACCTTATCAAACACCTTACTAAAATCCATGTATATGACATCAACTGCCCTACCTTCATCAACACACTTAGTTACCTCCTCAAAAAATTCTATCAAATTTGTGAGGCACGACTTGTCCTTCACGAATCCGTGCTGACTATCCCGGATTAATCCGCATCTTTCTAAATGGTCGTAAATCCCATCTCTAAGGAACTTTTCCATCAATTTACCAACCACCGAAGTAAGACTAACCGGTCTATAATTACCAGGGTCATTTCTATTCCCTTTCTTAAACAGAGGAACAACATTCGCCATTCTCCAGTCTTCTGGCACCATCCCCGTGGACAGCGAGGACCCAAAGATCAAAGCCAAAGGCTCTGCAATCTCATCCCTTGCCTCCCAAAGAATCCTAGGATACATTTCATCAGGCCCAGGGGACTTATCGACCTTCAGTTTGTTCAAAACTGCCAGGACATCCTCCCTCCGAACATCTATTTCCTCCAGCCTATTAGCCTGTGACACCTTCTCTTCCTCAAAAACATGGCCCCTCTCCTTGGTGAACACTGAAGAAAAGTATTCATTCATCACCTCGCCTATCTCTACTGACTCCATACACAAGTTCCCACTACTGTCCTTGACCGGCCCTAACCTCACCCTGGTCATTCTTTTATTCCTCACATAAGAGTAAAAAGCCTTGGGGTTTTCCTTGATCCGACCCGCCAAGGACTTCTCATGTTCCCTCCTAGCTCTCCTAAGCCCCTTTTTCAGCTCATTCCTTGCTAACTTGTAACCCTCAATCGAGCCATCTGAACCTTGTTTCCTCATCCCTACATAAGCTCCCCTCTTCCTTTTCACAAGACATTCCACCTCTTTCGTGAACCATGGTTCCCTCACTCGGCCATTTCCTCCCTGCCTGACAGGGACATACCTATCAAGGACATCCAGTATTTGTTCCTTGAAAAAGTTCCACTTTTCATTAGTTCCTTTCTCTGACAGTTTCTGTTCCCAACTTATGCCCCCTAATTCTTGCCTAATCGCATCATAATTACCTCTCCCCCACTTGTAAACCTTGCCCTGCCGTACGGCCCTATCCCTCTCCATTGCAATAACAAAAGACACCGAATTGTGGTCATTATCTCCAAAGTGCTCTCCCACAACCAAATCTAACACTTGGCCCGGTTCATTTCCCAGTACCAAATCCAATGTGGCCTCACCTCTTGTCGGCCTATCCACATATTGTGTCAGGAAACCCTCCTGCACACACTGCACAAAAACTGCCCCATCCGAACTATTTGACCTACAAAGGTTCCAATCAATATTTGGAAAGTTAAAGTCCCCCATGACAACTACCCTGTGACCCCCACACATATCCATGATCTGCTTAGCAATTTCTTCCTCCACATCTCTATTACTATTTGGGGGCCTATAGTAAACTCCTAACAACGTGACCGCTCCTTTCCTATTTCTAATCTCAGCCCATATTACCTCAGTGTGCAGATCCCCCTCGAAGTGCCTTTCCGTAGCCGTTAAACTATCCTTGATTAACAATGCCACTCCTCCACCTCTTTTACCAGCTTCCCTACACTTAGTGAAACATCTATACCCCGGAACGTCCAACAACCATTCCTGTCCTTGTTCTACCCACGTCTCTGTAATGGCCACAACATCGTAGTCCCAAGTACCAATCCACACCCCAAGTTCATCTACCTTGTTCCGGATGCTCCTTGCATTGAAGTAGACACACTTCAACCCACCTTCCTGTCTACCGGTACCCACCCTTGACCCTGATACCTTCCCCAATACCTCACCACCCTCACTGACTTCTGGACTACAACTCCTTTTCCCACTGTGCGTGGAAGTGGGAGAGTTTCAGATCCATTTTTTGGGTGTGTTTTTAGACCTCCCCACCCCCCATATGCACTCTGGCTCCAAAATTTTGAGCAAGTCTATTGTTCGCTGCAGAAGCCTGCAGGCAGGGCTCAAAAGCCTGCAGAGGGAGGTAGTGCGCGTGTGTAAACATGAGTGGTATTCATCACTAACAGGATGCTGCAGTCAAGTCAAAAATACATTTTTGTGTGGAGTTTGCACATTCTCCTTGTGTCTGCGTGGGTTTCCTCCGGGTGCTCCGGTTTCCTCCCACAGTCCAAAGATGTGCGGGTTAGGTTGATTGGCCATGCTAAAAAAAAAATTGCCCTTAGTGTTCTGAGATGCATAGGTTAGAGGGATTAGTGGGTAAATATGTAGGGATATGGGGGTAAGGCCTGGGTGGGTTTGTGGTCGGTGCAGACTCGATGGGCCGAATGGCCTCTTTCTGTACTGTAGGGTTTCTATGATTTCTATGATTACATTCTGCCTATCACACAAATTAGTAATATGGTGTATGAATTTCAGTGCCAGTGTGATGCTGCTATGTACACAGTGCATCTCCAAGACTGGTGGATCATATTAAACAGCATGTCCCTTCCACTGTTTGCAATGAGCAAGGTACTGTACCCAACCAGCCTGTGCTTGCAACACTCAAAACAGTGTCCAACATTAGATGTGATTCCATAAATGGCCAAGATTTGCCAAATAATCCTTGGCGTGCTAAGAATTAAGCTGACAATCAATTTAAACTTGTCAGTTGAGCTTATATTGTTTGCGCTGAAAGTTACACATTTTAGTACACAAGGCCTTATCCTTTGCAGACAGAAACAACTGTGTGGAGTTTGCACATTCTCCTCGTGTCTGCGTGGGTTTCCTCCGGGTAAATATGTAGGGATATGGGGGTAAGGCCTGGGTGGGTTTGTGGTCGGTGCAGACTCGATGGGCCGAATGGCCTCTTTCTGTACTGTAGGGTTTCTATGATTTCTATGATTACATTCTGCCTATCACACAAATTAGTAATATGGTGTATGAATTTCAGTGCCAGTATGATGCTGCTATGTACACAGTGCATCTCCAAGACTGGTGGATCATATTAAACTGGCTTGCCTGCAGAAGGCAGAGAGTGGCTGTGGAGGGGTCTTTCTCTGCATGGAGGTCAGTGACCAGTGGAGTGCCCCAGGGATCTGTTCTGGGACCCTTGCTGTTTGTCATTTTCATAAATGACCTGGATGAGGAAGTGGAGGGATGGGTTGGTAAGTTTGCTGACGACACCAAGGTAGGTGGTGTTGTGGATAGTTTGGAGGGATGTCAGAAGTTGCAGCGAGACATAGATAGAATGCAAGACTGGGCGGACAAGTGGCAGATGGACTTCAACCCGGATAAGTGTGTAGTGATCCATTTTGGCAGATCCAATGGGATGAAGCAGCAGTATAATATGAAGGGTACCATTCTTAGCAGTGTAGAGGATCAGAAGGACCTTGGGGTCCGGGTCCATAGGACTCTTAAATCGGCCTCGCAGGTGGAGGATGCGGTCAAGAAGGCGTACGGCGTACTAGCCTTCATTAATCGAGGGATTGAGTTTAGGAGTCGGGAGATAATGCTGCAGCTTTATCGGACCCTGGTTAGACCCCACTTGGAGTACTGCGCGCAGTTCTGGTCACCTCATTACAGGAAAGATGTTGAAGCCATTGAAAGGGTGCAGAGGAGATTTACAAGGATGTTGCCTGGATTGGGGGGCATGCCTTATGAGGATAGGTTGAGGGAGCTTGGTCTCTTCTCCCTGGAGAGACGAAGGATGAGAGGTGACCTGATAGAGGTTTACAAGATGTTGAGAGGTCTGGATAGGGTAGACTCTCAGAGGCTATTTCCAAGGGCTGAAATGGTTGCTACGAGAGGACACAGGTTTAAGGTGCTGGGGGGTAGGTACAGAGGAGATGTCAGGGGTAAGTTTTTCACTCAGAGGGTGGTGGGTGAGTGGAATCGGCTGACGTCGGTGGTGGTGGAGGCAAACTCGTTGGGGTCTTTTAAGAGACTTCTGGATGAGTACATGGGATTTAATGTGATTGAGGGCTATAGATAGGCCTAGAGGTGGGGATGTGATCGGCGCAACTTGTGGGCCGAAGGGCCTGTTTGTGCTGTGGCTTTCTATGTTCTATGTTCTATGTACTCCGGTTTCCTCCCACAGTCCAAAGATGTGCGGGTTAGGTTGATTGGCCAGGTTAAAAATTGCCCCTTAGAGTCCTGAGATGCGTAGGTTAGAGGGATTAGCGGGTAAAATATGTGGGGGTAGGGCCTCGGGTGGGATTGTGGTCGGTGCAGACTTGATGGGCTGAATGGCCTCCTTCTGCATTGTAGGGTTTCTATGGTTTCTATGATTACGCACATTGCACCTATTTCAACTGAACGAAATGTGATCATCATTTATTGACTCATTCCTCAGTGAAATACTTTCACCAATCAGGGTCAAAGAGTTTGGTTTAAATTTCAAACAGTCAACCTAACAACTCCAACCTAACAATCAAGAGATCCGTAGATAGGTTCATGGACGAAAAGAAATTGGTTTAGGTTGGAGGGTCACAGTTTTTTTTTTTTTAACTGGTCGGTGCAACATCGTGGGCCGAAGGGCCTGTTCTGCGCTGTAATGTTCTATGTTCTATGTTCTATGTTCTATGTTCTATGTTCTATGTTCTATGTTCTAACCCGCACATCTTTGGACTGTGGGAGGAAACCGGAGCACCCGGATATACGAGGAAAATAACAATTTACATTGTATGAGAAGAGAGTGCTGATTGGTTGACAAGTGCACACTGATTGCTAAAGGTGCTATCATAGAGAATGCAGGTTAACTGTCAGCCATCATCAATTTCTGCATTCTCTATGATAGCACCTTTAGCAATCAGTGTGCACTTGTCAACCAATCAGCACTCTCTTCTCATACAATGCAAATTGTTATTTTCCTCGTATATTGGTATTTTTGTGAAATATCCTCATACGTGCAAGATGAAAAGCATCAACATGTCTCTTTTTTCAGCAATATCTCATTAGACAAGATAAAAGATATCCAGAGGGTTTTATTTTGGTTGTTAATTCTTGATGTTGGTTTCATGTGCTTAAAACTAGGTCAGATAAAACCATTTGCATCATCATTGCTGCAGGTTAAATACAACACATGGCATCTGAACACCAAGTGTTCAGACTCAGTGCAAATAAATAGTTTCTTTCCAAACATCAGCCAGTACTTTAACAGATGGAGCCTTGTGGATAACAAAATAGATTAAGACTGATATCAATGAATTAATGCAATTTTGGGAATTAGCAGGTATTCAGTCGACGAAGTACCTTGACAGTGACAATTACATCAGCAAAGCAACAGCAGAGACAGTTCGGGAGATCTTCTTACAACACATGACAGCAGATAATAGACCCACCAGAGTATTACTGGCCTGTAAAGTAAGTTCTACCATATGAAAAAATGGCACTATATCTCCAGGCTCCTAAAATAAACCCTGTCAGATCTGCAATTGAAAGTCAGAGACAATCACCACCTTAACTACCCCTTCTAAATCCATGAACTTACAAGTGACAACACATCACAGAACTTTATACCAAATCTACTCTCAATTGGCTTCCAATCTGCCAAAGTTGAGATATGAAAAGGGCAAGTATACGGACAATGCGTTCAATTTCCATTTTTTTGCACCCATCATAATGTAATTAGCAAGCTTCACTTCCAATCATCACAGTTCACCTGCCTTAATAATCTCGTTCCCTGCAGCTGCAACCAGTGAGCAAAACACCTCCTCTATAAAAGTCGGCTTCAGGTGCTCAAGCAGTGAAGGTGGGTGAGGAGGTTGGTCTCTGTTTTCAAATGGCTCCATGCTGCAGAGGGGGCGGGGTTTGTTTCATGGCTGCCATGTTGCGTTTTGGGTCAGGAGGGCCTGGGAGTGTGGGGGATGGTGGGGGATGAGGGCAATTGTTGCTCTTGGGGTCCGACTTCAGCCTCTCAGCACGGACCCAAGTCTGAATGCCGATATCGGGTCTTAGCGCTGATTCTGGGTCCCAGTGCTCACCTAAAGGAACAAAGTTTCTTCCAAAATCTTGTCACACTGGTAGTGCTTGTAATACAGATGCACTTTGCTGGATAAGCAACTTTAAGAAAAGGGAGACCAAAAACAGTCCAACATTTATAAACTCAAGCAAACATGAGTTTAACTGCAAATATTGTCGTTAAACTGTCATGTTAAAATGTGGATATTAAATGTGCAAATTATCGGATAGTATATAGATTTATCACTGCAAAGTTACAAAGTAACTTAATAGCAAAGTAAATTGATCATATTGTCCATGTATTTGCAGTATTCCCATATTCAAATCATATCATGTCAGAATAAGTGATTTCAACCTTACCTGCCTGGGAGAAACAGGGCTGGGGAGCAGTGTGGCAGGCAGTAGATGGAAAGGGGGATGATAGGTAAAATAGCTCAATGGTACTGATCTGCTCTAGAGCTGAAAAAATGAAAAGCAAAAATTTATTAAAGAAGTGTAGTAAAACTGTAAATTTTAAAAAGCTCCTTCCCACAGATAACTTTCCTTGAATTCACTTCAGTTGGGAAGAAGTAGTACCGAGTCTGAACCACTTGATGTCTCATGCTTGGTTTGCTTTAAAATATATTGACCCAGAACATCCTGGAAACATGCACCATCACATCAATGGCGTGTAATAATAATCTAATGTCAAAGTTACAGTTTACAGTTACAGTCCCATCATTTGCTGGAATGTTGGTGCTACTCTGATGATACCGCAGTTGAAACTGAAAAAGATTTGGGTGGCACGGTGGCACAGTGGTTAGCACTGCTGCCTCACAATGCCAGAGACCCGGGTTCAACTCTGGCCTCGGGTCTCTGTCTGTGTGGAGTTTGCACATTCTTCCCATGTCTGCATGGGTTTCCTCTGGGTGTTCCGATTTCCTCCCACAATCCAAAGATGTGTGGATTAGGTTGATTGGCCATTCTAAATTGCCCCTTAGTGTCAGAGGGACTAGCGGGGTAAATATGTGGGGTTACAGGGATAGACCCTGGGTGGGATTGTTGTCAGTGCAGGCTTGATGGGCCGAATGGCCTCCTTCTGTACTGTAGTGATGGTATGATGAATTATCATAGCCTCACCCAACTATCATAATCACAAATTTCCTGGATTTACACCCTTTTTATCAACGAGAATATTTATGACTATTTTTGACATGGTTTATGGTGCCATATGGTTCTCCATTTTTAAGAGGACAAAGCTGTGAAGCCTCGTCCCTACAGTGTGCAAATATTTTGTAATTCTTTTTCGTAATTCTCTCAGTCTCAGCAGTCTTCTCTTGCTCGGTTTTCCATCTAGAGTCCTTTGAGTGTCTGAAGCCAATTACTTTCAAAACACCCACCTCTCTCTACACATAAAGAAAATGTAAATATTGCTTTGGGCTATCCAGTTAGAATTTCTCCAACTCTTGAATATCACGCAGAATCTGTAGCAGGAGGAGAGAGGAGACATATGGGGCGGGATTTTACCATGTCTCTCATCCCAAAAACATAAAATCCCGCCTGAGCTCAATGGACCTTCCCATGCTCCTGTGCTTCAACTCTGCCGGACAGTAAAATTCCAGCCGTAATGTGAGGCACTATAGCTGGAGACTGGAACAAATACCGTCCCCAGGGGAAGTCAATGTCATACCAGGCACTACTGGTGACACTATGTAACTGCTTTTCACTCAGGAAGCAATTGGCCAACTCTGAAATGTTACATGAAGACCTGAAGTCACAGTCCACAGGGCCTTTTGTGGGAATGAAGGTGACAATGACCCTCAATTTTTATGACACTGATTTCTTCTAGTCAGACAGTGTAGAGTAACATCAACCAAAGAGCAGTGAGAACCTGTATTCAGTAGGTGACAGATGTCCTTTCTCGGAAGCTGTCCAAACATCATTAAATGCAACCAGTTTCAGTTCTGCTCCATCTCACCAAGAGGAGCCTACAGATTCTCACTGCTGAAATCATTAATTCTTTTCATTGCTCCACCTGGCTCAATGGCAGAGCAATGGTAAACAGCATGTCCAGATGCTACAATTACTCTTTACCATTTTTTTTCATTAATTTTAACTATAATTAACTTTTTAAAATAGAACTGAAATGAACAGGCATCTTGTCACCATCCCCCACCACCAAAATTGTTTGCTGCTGCTAGCACGCAGACCCAGAAGCAGCGCTAAGACCCAATGTCAGCGTTCAGACCCAGGTCCATGCTGAGAGGCTGAAGTCAGACCCCATGAGCCCACACACTCGCAGGCCCTCCCTTATCACCATCCCAATGGCTGGCTGTCTCAGCTATTTTGGCGACATAGTGGGTGGAATCTTATGACCGCTTCACGCCCATTTTTTAGTGTGAAAATGTTGTAAAATTGGGAGTGAGCCGACTAGCAGGAATGGCACCTGTTTTCGTGTCCATTTCCATTTTATGAAGAAAAAAATTTGGCACAACCGAGACCAAAACCAAAACGGACAATGCGTTCAATTTCCATTTTTTTGCACCCATCATAATGTAATTAGCAAGCTTCACTTCCAATCATCGCAGCTCACCTGCCTTAATAATCTCGTTCCCTGCAGCTGCAACCAGTGAGCAAAACACCTCCTCTATAAAAGTCGGCTTCAGGTGCTCGAGCAGTGAAGGTGGGCGAGGAGGTAGGTCTCTGTTTTCAAATGGCTCCATGCTGCAGAGGGGGCGGGGTTTGTTTCATGGCTGTCATGTTGCGTTTCGGGTCAGGAGGGCCTGGGAGTGTGGGGGATGGTGGGGGATGAGGGCAATTGTTGCTCTTGGGGTCCGACTTCAGCCTCTCAGCACGGACCCAAGTCTGAATGCCGACATCGGGTCTTAGCGCTGATTCTGGGTCCTAGTGCTAGCAGCAGCAAGTAATTTTGGTGGTGGGGGAATGGACTGGAAACTCTTAACAGTGCTGCAGCCTCAGGAGTTGTCAAGCAGTGCTGTCTGGGGCCACAACTGCATGGGTTCTGGGTGTGTGTGGAGGGGGTTGAGGCTGTGTAGCCATTTTGGGGGCTGCAGAGGGGTATGTTGGGGGAGCTGTGTTGCCATTCTGGAGGGCTGGGTCGGGGGATGGGGGGGCTGTGTAGCTAGCCATTCTGGTGGTCTGGGGAGAAGGATGTGGGGAGGGCTGTGTTGCTACTCTGGGGGGAGGGGGGGCTGGAGAGGGGAATGTTGGAACTGTGTGTTGCTGGGTTGGGGGGGATTGGGGAGTGTGTGTTGCTGGGCTGGGGGTGAGCAGAATTCTCTAACTTTTCTAACAGTTTCTCCCCTTGCCCCAACCCCACTCTTGAGATTGATGATATGCAGTGCAACCCATTGATCTTGTTGATCTTTTGGTTGCTGCTGGAGCTGAGGAGTAGGAGCAGGAGGATGAATTGTGGGCTCAGGAGGTCCAGGAGAAGCAGAAGGAGGGAGCGGAGACCCCGGTAGTTCCACATGCGAGTGTCCTTTGAGCATCTGTCAGACATTGCATGCCGCCGATGGCTCCAGCTCCAAAAGGAGACAGTGCACCACTTGTGCCATTTGTTACAGAACCTGGTACCTCCAGGCACGGGGGGCACCCACTCCCGGTGACTGTGAAAGTGATGGCCACCTTAAACTTTTACGCCACTGGGTCCTTCCAGGCCGCCAGTTGAGACCTTTGTGGAATCACACAATAATCTGTCCACAAGTATGTCCAGGAGGTCACAGATGCCCTTTATGCCCAGGCTGGCCAGTATATTAAATTTGACATGGGCCAGGCCAAGCAGGAAGCCTAGGTTGCAGGATTCACGGCCATCGTGGGGATACCAAATGTACAGGGGGTTATAGACTGCACCCATGTTGCTTCAATGCCCCGGAGAAAATCCTCGAAGATTCATGAACTGAAAGGGCTTCCATTCCATCAATGTGTAATTGGTGTGTGACCATCAACTGCACATCATGCACATCTGCGGCAGACATCCCGGCAGCATGACAGCTTCATATTGAGGAGCTCAGATGTCCCTGAAGGAGGCACCCAGGGTGCAGGGATGGCTCATGGGGGACATGGGATACCCACTTCAGACTTGGCTGATGACACTGTGCAGAGGCCTGAGACTGAGGCAGAGACCCGACATAGTGAAACCCACATTGCCACCCATTCAATAGTGGAGCAGTGCATAATGCTCCTTTAAAATGCCATTCAGGTGCCTGGTGATGCCCTCCAATATAACCAATATTGTCCCGCATTGTGGTGGTGTGCACACCTGACACAGCGGCGGGGAGATCTTTTGGAGGAGGGGGAGGTGGAGGCCGAACAGTCAGGTGTCACCGGGGAGGGAGCCACCCAGAAGAAGGAGGAAGAGGAGGAGGGCGATGACAATGACCAACACCCTACCCAGGTGCTGGCGTCAGCAAGGGAGGCATGCGGTGAAGGAGGCCCTGATCACCATGCGTTTTGCAAACTCGGGGCCTGTGTTGCTGCACGTGGGTTCCAACCCCCACCTCACTTGTGTACTCCTACAATCTCCTGCAACATTGTAACACCAGAGTTGTGGGCCTGGGTATACTGTGTTCGCAAGTTTCTGTGACAGACAGGAGGATGATGATGCCCTGGTGTCAACTAGTGTGACTCCTACTTGAGCTCTGCATGCCCACGGGCACCTGGGCCCACATCTGGGTGGTAGGTAAGGCAGCACTAAACACCCATGCAGAGCCTCAGGGTGGGTGAGATGGGGGAGGAAGAGGGAATGTCTCCCTGGGTTTGGGGATGCCATGGCAGATGTTGTAAGTCGCTGCCACTGCATGCCATCCATTGTAGCCAGTGAATGAGTTGAACACCTTGATTTTCACAGTAGTGGTGCGCTGAGGGACCTCCCCACAATGTGCAGGGTCGCTCCGGCGAAGGTCAGGGTAAGTACATTCCTGTTGGAGGCTAATCAGGGACATATCAGTCACAGCTGTGGGGTGCAATAACATTTATTGGTGCCAATAAAAGTGCCATCAAAATAAGTGCTAAAATATCAACAAGTGAAAGTGAGACATAAAAATGACTAAATATTCTATCTAACTAGTCGTCTCCTTCATCCATGCTATCTTAGTGCTGCTACAAATTCTTAATTTTACATGGTCTACCACTGCATCATACAATCATAGAATCATAGAATCCCTACAGTACAGAAAGAGGCCATTCAGCCCATCGAGTCTGCGCCAACCACAATCCCACCCAGGCCCTACCCCCATATCCCAACATATTTTACCCACTAATCCCTCTAACCTACACATCTCAGGAGACTAAGGGCAATTTCTTTAGCATGGCCAATCAACCTAACCCGCACATCTTTGGACTGTGGGAGGAAACCGGAGCACCCGGAGGAAGCCCACACAGACATGAGGAGAATGTGCAAACTCCACACAGACAGTGACCCAAGCCAGGAATTGAACCCGGGTCCCTGGAGCTGTGAAGCAGCAGTGCTAACCACTGTGCTACCATGCCGCCCCGATACTGTGCATCTTGTTGTTTTCCTAGGATGTACATCAGAGATGGAGGTGGACAGCTGCCTACCATGCCCCGTGGCCTGTGATGCCCTTGGCGATCGTCCTCTGGACGGCTTAGACCTTGAGAGCCCTGGCTTTCAGGTGTCACAGATGTATGCATGTATTCATCCCGCTGCCCCCGAGATGCCCCGGTGTCAGAAAGGGGGGAGTCAGAGGGTAGCCATTGCCACAGCCTCCTGGTGGAATGCCCTGGCACGGACTTGAGCTCTTCCTCCTCCCTCAGGGTTCCTGTGGGGCCCTGGGTCACTCCATGGGATGGCAATGCTTCTGCAAATTCAAATTTGGGACAATTGTTAGCTTTCAAATGTCCATTAATGCCTACCTCATCTCTTATCTCAATCATATTAAGTTGATCTTTCTCTGCACCCTAGCTACGACACTACATTCTGCACCCTCTCTTTTCTTTCTCTAAGTATGGTATGTTTTATCTGTATAGCGCAAGATACAATACTTCTCACTGTATACTAATACATGTGACAATAATATATCAAATCAAATCTTCTTAAAAAGAAACTTTGTTCTTCTATCCATAGAAAACCACCTAAACTGTGTGTATGTTCCCTTTTCTTAGAATCCCCTTGAATATCTGTTTTATTATCATCACCGCCGTTCTCATTATCCACCAAGTAGACTCCATCATTAGTTTCAACCTGCTTCATTCACTCTGCCATCACCTGTCAACACACGATCACATCGGCCCCACTCTAATGGCTCTCTTTTTACCCTGTTCACTTCCTCAACTTCACCTGCATATCACATACGTGGTCCTTTCCTTCAATGTTCATCCATCCCACTGTGTTATTTCTCTCATCCCTAACTACAGTCATCTGCCCATTTGTGGTGGACAGTAAACTTTCCCATTGAAAAGTTGTTTAATAGTGGTGAATGCAAACCTCCACTCCGCCATCCATTCTGTGTTTTGCAACTCCTCAGTAGATGCCCTCCCCCCTTTTACCAGATTTGGAATCAGGCTGACTATTGCTGCAATATTGGAACTCTACAAATAAATTCTTAAATATCTTGAAGCTACTGCAAATCTTGTTCCATTTGCAGTTAGCTGTCACAAACATCCATCATGCTTGGGGCAGAATGAGTTAGTTTATCTTAACACTTCTGACAATTCAAAATCTTAAAATCTTGTCATTCCCAATTCCTGCAAAAATAAATACATTTTCAGCTGTTCGTGGACAAGAGTTTTTCTGCTAGTTTTAAAAAGGACAGTAAAAGTTCTCAAATGGGCATTATTTCATCATCACTCTTCTTTGTTTTAATCTAACAAACACTCGGTCCAGGACCCAAGACTGATTCATTTTCTCAGTATCCATTTCTAGAATTTTCCTTTTCATAGTGCTAATTGCATCAGGAATATATCCTTTGACCTGACAAGAAGTTTTGACAGAAGATCAGTCCAACACAGGATTTGTCATATCATTTCACAAACCCAAATTTTAACTAAACTTAACAAATTAAAGCTATCCTTCTCACATGAGTGAATTTAAAATCACAATATCAGACAGCAAACACTAAAGCTTGAAACATACAAGCCACAACTTCCATCCATACACAAGCAGAGAAGTATAAGCACTCTAAGACAGCCTTCTGTCTTTGTGGTGGAACATGGAGGAGTCTGACTTAAAGTAGGCAGAGTGTGGTCCCTCAAGAGCTCCATTTCCATTGAACTTTCTCTACACCCTAGCTATGACTGTAACACTACATTCTGCACCCTCTCATTTCCTTCTCTATGAATGGCATGCTTTGTCTGTATAGCACATAAGAAACAATACTTCACACGGTATACTAATACATGTGACAATAATAAATCAAATCAAAATCAAGTTATGCTGGTTGCTCAGACATGCACAATATACTTCCTTCCCTTCCATATGCAGCTTTTGTATGGTCAACTACTCCTCTGCCCTCCCTGTGGGATGAAGCAACGCTCCTGAAAAATCCAGGGGCACATCATGATATCTCTAAAAACACAAATATTGTGCATAAGCTGATGGTAGTCAACATTACTTTAAATGCTGGCTTGGGTGCCTGCTCCTTTAAATGACACAATTACTGGGCCCCTCCAGCAGCTGAATGTTTGGCATTGGGCAAGTGTCATGCAAATTCATTGAATGGACCAGCATGGTCCAAATTTTTGAAACAGTGTCAGTTACATCAGCCGGTTAAACTGTGTGTCATCACAATAGGATCAGATTAGCTGCTTCTGGCATTTGCAGGAAACACTCGCTCCCCTCTCACCTTAAACTCTGGTTTTAGACTCCCCTCTCTTTGGGAAAAGATGTTAACTATCTAGCTGATCTATGCCCCTCATTATTTTATAGACCTCTATAAGAATAGTCCGAGTCTATCCAGCCTCTTCTTATAACTCAAACCATCAAGTCCCAGTAGCATCCTAGTAAATCTTTTCTGCACTCTTTCTAGTTTAATAATATCCTTTCTATAATTAGGGTGACCAGATGTAACACTGTCTCCAGCAATACTATCAATTAGAATTTTGTGCTCTTGGTGTTTTTCTTTTAAAAGATAGGAATGTCAGTATTTATGTATAGAGCATTCCATCAAGTGATGTTGCGAAATAAAACTTCCAGTGCTGGTTTGGCCAAATGAAAGCATATTAAAGTTTATTGTTTTAATGTCAACATCACATTCTCATAAATTATGAGGCAAGCTTTTAAAAATTAGGAGATTTGGATAAAATTCTTGAGTTGCTTTTTTTTCAAATATAAAGCAATATAAATTGACAGTTTGTTTATAAATCGCAGTAATGGATTATTTAATTTCCAGGAAGGATATGTTATGTGTGTGATGATATAAAGACACCAATCATTTATACAGAGTTGTTTAAACACACTGGGTTCATTTATTGAAACTAGGCATGGGAACATTTCTATAGAAGTATAAAACCTGATGATATCAGAGCTGCGGAGCTGTGTGTGCTGTGCTCCACTGCAAAGCAAAAGTGAAAGTGTAGCTGGGTTACACAGCTCAGTGTCTAACAACTACATAGGACCTTGGTTCTGAACAAATTCTTCTCTCCTTGGCTGGTTGCCATGTACCTTCTGTGGAATCCTGAATGCAAACTTGCCCCAACTCTAAACTTGGCAATTCTGTACATGCATTTTTAATGTGCACATTTGTCATCTTCTCTTCCAGTTCAGAAAGTTGTTGTCTAGTTTCTGAGAGAGTGCAATGGGTAAGAGTAGGTAAATTGGTACACATTGGATTGTCAAACATAAGCTCTGCCAGTAACTGGATAGTTGCATTTAAAGGTATTTAAAGTTTATTTTAGTGTCATAAGTAGGCTTGCATTAACACTGCAATGAAATTACTGTGAAAATCCCCAAGTTAGCACCTATTCGGGTACACTGAGGGAAAATTTAGCATGGCCAATGCACCTAACCAGCACATTTTTCGGACTGTGGGAGGAAACTGGAGCATCCAGAGGAAACCTACACAGACATGGGGAGAACGTGTAGACGCCGCACAGACAGTGACTCAAGGCGGGAATCAAACCCAGGTCCCTGGCACTGTGAGGCAGCAGTGCTAACCACTGTGCCATCGTGCCACCCAACACTAAGAGTATTGCTCTCAGATGTAACATTGCAATGTGTAGATCATTCTTGACCTGGCTACATTTGTGAATTAGAGATTTCACCATGTGAACCATTATCCATAATGATCTCTATAGGCACACCAAATGAATTAAAATAGCACTTAGGGTATGCATGACAGTTGTGCTAATGGTATCGTGCAATTGTCGAATAATGAGGTCCTTGGAAAAGTAGTGGATGATGACAATGAAATCAGTACCATGGACATGAAAGAGTCGGATGAGATTTTGGACCAAAGATGGGTAGGAACTTCATTTGGAATCAACGGTGCTTTGTGTTGACTTGGCAAATACTCTTGACATGCCTCCACCAGCCAATAGACTGTCATTTTGGTGAATCTTCTCATCCGATCCTTGCCCATGTGTGAGCGATGAAGCTATAACACGTCAGAATGATTCCAGCATGATGGCCTGCCTGACTTTAAAAATGACTCCCTGGAAGATGCCCATTTGCTTCAATAAGGTCAAGTGGTATCACATGTCCATGGATATGATTAATCGAATCAGGCCATCCTTCAAGAATGGTTTTCCATAGTGTCTGTAGTGTGGAATCTTTCACTGTTTCTTGTTGTAGATGCTGACATTTGTATTGCGTAAAGTACACCGGATCCATCTGGAGAACATCTTCAATTTCAATGTCAATGAAATCAACTTAGAGATCTATGGATACATCTTCTGGTTTTGCTGGGTTAGGCAATCTGCTAAATGAATCTGATGTGATGTATTGGCATGTCAGTCGCAAATTTGAATCTTTGTCAAGAGATATTGCAATCTTGGCTGCACACCAGTCAATGGTTCCTGCCATCATAAAATTGGATCATAAAATTGCATTGTCAATGCTTCTGATAACGACTGCTTCAATACTTCGAAAAGGTATTTGTTGTCTTCATGACACAGGAAAGGCACATCCTTTCTCAAAAATTCTCCAAGCGATGAAGATTTTTGAACAAAATTGGGAATGTCTGAAGTCAAGAAGCAAAAGAGACCTTGACATCTTTAAAGATCATTATTATCTTTCAGAGTTAACATGGCTTTAATATCCTCTATTTGACTTGGATGCCAGCACTGGAGTAAATAGATCTGAAGAAAGTGTTCTGCTGCACATTGATGGAACATTTCAGATTGTTGAACAATCCTAACTATGTGCCACTTGCATCAATAAGTACCGATTACGCTGATGTTCTTGCTTTGTTCTTTTCACAATGGCAATGTTATCCGTGATACAGATGCATCCTGGCACACTGCATGTAATGCAGTCCACGTGAGCCTGAAAGAGATCCTGGCAAACAGATAGCCCGAAAGGAAGTAATTGAAAACAGCATCGTCTGATTGGGGTACAAAATGAAGTAAACCCTTGGGACTTTTTCACAAGATATGCTGACCAGTAGCTATGTTTAACATCGCACTTTGAGAAAGTCATGAACTTAGCTCTTTCAATGTGGGTATTTTGTCAGGACATTGTTTCAAAGCTGTATTTAAATGTTGTGAATCATGGTATACTCTGAAAGATCCATTCTTTGTGATATGCATAATTGAACTACACCAACCTGTGTACTCTTGTCCTCCTCTAATGATTTCATCTTTTTCTTTTTGTCTAGTTCAACCTTCAATTTGTCTTGTAAGTGGATGCTGCATGCACATGGTGGGTCGATGGATAGATTTGTATTCCCCTACTAGTATAATGTTATATCTTCTTGATATTACCAATTCTGTGAAAACCTTCTGGTATTTCAAAGATAGCTCATGAACTGAGGTGATAGGAGGACGTTTTGAGTTTGACCTGCCGTATAAGGTCTGACTGATTCAATGGATTGTCAATAGTGTGAGGTCACGGCATGTTGGTATATGTATATCATTTTTGATTTGATTTATTATCGGCACGGTAGCACAGTGGTTAGCACTGCTGCTTCACAGCTCCAGGGACCTGGGCTCGATTCCCGGCTTGGGTCACTGTCTGTGTGGAGTTTGCACATTCTCCTCGTGTCTGCGTGGGTTTCCTGCAGGTGCTCCGGTTTCCTCCCACAGTCCAAAGATGTGCGGGTTAGGCTGATTGGCCATGCTAAAGAAATTGCCCTTCGTGTCCTGAGATGTGTAGGTTAGAGGGATTAGTGGGTAAAGTATGTAGGGATATGGGGGTGGGGCCTGGGTGGGATTGTGGTCGGTGCAGACTCGATGGGCCGAATGGCCTCTTTCTGTACTGTAAGGTTTCTGTGATTATTGTCACATGCATTGGTATATAGTATTGAGGGTGATTCTTCCAAAAAAAATTCTAAGGGCCTAATTTTACCAAAACTTTGTGCCTGTTTTCGGGCGCGAAATCGCGGTAAAGTTGGGCGTCGGGCCGATACTGCGATCTGCACCTGATTCCGAGCAGAACGCGGCTTTACCGACACCCGATTCGGGCGTGGGTACGGCCCTCGCCCGAATCGGGCAGCCCGACGATTTAAATGCATTTGCATGCATTTAAATCGACTTAATGAACCGCGCACCCAACTCTACCGCCAAATCCCACTTTACCGTCTTCTGGCCCGTTCCGCATCCACTGGGGGCGTGGAGGAGAGGTGGTGTGACCAATCATCCTCTGGTCGGCGGGGAAGGAGGGCAGGGGGGGGGGCGTCCGCTCCCCGTCTGCGGCCGATCCCTCCTGGCACCATCACTGGGACACTACCAGCCACAGATTACTCTTCCCTGCAGGTGCGAGAGAGCGGGAGAGATGGCTGTGGCTGGTTGTGTACCAGAGATGGTGCCAGGAGGGATCAGCCGCAGACAGGCAGCGGACCCCGCCCTCCCACCGGCCAGAGGATGAGACGTCACACCCCTTCTCCTCCACCCCCCTCAGGGGATGATACGTCACACCCCCTCCCCCTGCCCCCCCCCCCGTCCCCCCCTGCCCCCCCCCCCCCCCCCCCCCCCCCCGTCCCCCCCCACTCCCCCCCCACCCAGGGGATGATCAGTCACACCCTCTCTCTTCTCCCCGCCCTCCCCCCCCAGGGGATAGGATGATCGGTCACACCCCCTCCCCTCCCACCACCCCCTCCCCCTCACCTTCCCCCACCCCCACCCCCCAACCAGAGGATGACCATCAGACAGCCGCACTCTCCGCTTTCTGCTTTCATTTTCATGCCCGGGCGCGCTGTCAGATTTTTTTCGAACTGCGCATGCGCAGTTCAGAGCTCCGATCAGTCCACCAGCGCTAAGCCCCGCCCACAGCGCGGATCGGGCCGGAGCCTGAAAAATGCGCATGGGCGCGCTGGAAAGAGGATTCCAGGCGCGGATCTATTTGACGCCCAGATCCGGCACTTGGATTCAAAATGGTAAAATTCCCCCCGAAATGTCGAATTTGGTGTAAAAACTGGAGTAAACCACGCTGTTTTTCTCAGCGAGAGTTTCAAAATTAATCTACCACTCTATGTCCTGCACAGTGCACTAGCACGAATCTTATTGAAAAGCTATGGGTAGGGCCTATCCCTGCTGAGCAGACCACTGCGAATGTGCTGATCTGTCAGCGCCGACCTGTCAGCGCCGACCTCTGTCAGCACTACCGGCCTCCCAATGGCCTCCTGATCATCGGCCAGCCCCTGTGACCCTTGCATTGCTGGCTGTGTGACTCTCCAAAGGCTCAATCACTGATGTGTCGGGCCAGCCTCGACCCTCCCCCCAACCCACGGCCCACCTTGACTCCCTCCCCCAACCCGCAGCCTCGATCTCCTGATCCCCCTCTGCAGCCTCAACCTCCTCCTGCAGCCCCGAGCCCCCAACGCCAGCAAGCTGATTACCCCGGCCCCCCACCCTGATGCCCAGCCCTGATCGCTGGCCTTCCTCCCTCTATCACACAGCCGAGTGCAGAGTGGCAGTGGGACCTCACTCTCACCAATTGCCCCCCGCAACCCCCCCAAACGCCCTGCTCCCAATACCTGGTGGGCAGTGCCAAGGTGCCCCCTGGGCATTGCCACATTGCCCCTTGGACAGTGCCAGGGGCCCAGGCTGGCACTGCCAGGCTGGCAATGCCCAGGAGACACCACCGACCCACTGGGGTGCCCACCTTCACTCCAATAGGGTCGGGCCACCAGCTCCCCGCAAGTGGGGAGCTGTAGTAATCCCCACTGGAGTGAACCACTCCTGTTAGGGCCCAGAGACACTGGAGGGCCCAGAGATTTCAGTCCCGAACCTGCTAATGATATTTAAAACATATGGTAATGAAGATGGTTTTGTGAGAGGGAGATCATGCCTCACTAATCTGGTGGAGTTTTTTGAAGAAGTGACTAGAATGGTTGACGAGGGAAGGGCTGTGGATGTCGTCTATATGGACTTTAGTAAAGCGTTTGACAAAGTCCCTCATGGTAGGTTGGTGCAAAAGGTTGGATCTCATGGAATAAAGGGGGAGGTAACTAGATGGGTGGAGAACTGGCTTGGTCACAGAAGACAGAGGGTGGTAGTGGAAGGGTCTTTTTCCGGCTGGATGCCTGTGACTAGTGGTGTTCCGCAGGGCTCTGTATTGGGACCTCTGCTGTTTGTGATTTATATAAACGATCTGGAAGAAGGTGTAACTGGGGTGATCAGTAAGTTTGTGGATGACACGAAAATGGCTGGACTTGCAGATAGTGAGGAACATTGTCAGAGGCTACAGAAGGATATAGATAGGCTGGACATTTGGGCAAAGAAATGGCAGATGAAGTTCAATCCAGATAAATGCGAAGTGATGCATTTTGGTAGAACTAACGTAGGGGGGAGGTATACGATAAATGGCAGAACCATAAAGGGTGTAGATACGCAGAGGGACCTGGGTGTGCAAGTCCACAGATCCTTGAAGATGACGGCACAGGTGGCGAAGGTAGTGAAGAAGGTATATGGCATGCTTGTGAAGTAGGCAATTTTCCAAAAGCCATATTGGCAACATTCATAGCGTGCCTACAATGCAGAGGGGAACACCCGGATGGATATTCGTTCAAACCCCCTCTGCACAGCTGAGAGACCTTTAAATTTCAAAGCCAACGAAAGATCCTTATTCTGCCCAGCAACAGCGCGAAGCTGCATTTTAAACCGGCCTTTGGCCAAGGAAGGTCGGGATATCTGCGAGTCAAGACCGAGAGTGGGCTATATGGCATAACCAGACTATCAATAAAATATTACAGGAATAAAATGGCCAAGGCAGGCAAAGAAACTTAACAAACTAGGGTAAAAGGAATAAAAAATTAGATTAAATCTCCCGACACACAGCAGGACAAAATGACATTAACACCTAATCTCGCAAGCAGGGAACACAGACACAAAACAATGAGGTCAATTCGGATAATGGGAAACACATTAAAACACCGGGGCAAGAACAGGTAGTCCCATTAACACAAACACACACCATACAAATGCAAATTGACAAGCCTCCCAGAGAACTTCCTGACCCGACAGACCACTTTATACATATTGTAAAAATGCATAATCAAATGTTCCCGCTCGAATTTGGATCCCTATAAAGATCCAGAGCTGATGTGAAAGGATTGAGATCAACGTGGCCAAGCCACTGTTTCGGAGCTGGTTACGCTGTTCTCCCTGGGTTCCCAGTAATTGTACAATAAAGAAAAACACTTTGAACGTTGCCTTGCGACTCGACTTCTTTGAATGCACTGGTACAAGGGATTTTTCCCTACAACAAATGGCGTAGTCGGCTCAGGATTTGATATCTGACTTCTGACTGGTGGCCACGGTCTGGAAGCCGGGATCAAATTTAAACGAATCTGATAAAAATCCAGAGCAGTCAAGGGCGAGTACAAGTCTCCGTTCAAAGTGAGGTACCTTTAAGGGTTAGGGTTTGTCTGTGTTAAATATTGTTGTCTTGTAGAACTGTATAATCTTGCCTAAGTTTTTAAATTGAAGGTACAGGTCAGAACGACCGTGTGGAAGAAGGTAAGTAACTTTAATAGGAATAGAGGACCAGAGGTAAAGATAACAGGTTTTGGGCTATTTGATAACGGGAATAAGGAATTAAGACTAATATAAAGATAAGAACCGCATGCAGAACTAATTGGTGTAACTAACCCAGGATTGTAGACGAAACCGCTGTCTGTGCCAAGGCAATAGGACAAGGGAGTGCTTGACTCAAGGTGCCCTACCCTAAACTGGACGTTAAGAGGAGAAATCTCCCACACTAAGGTTGGGTTTTGAAGCGGGCGCTAAGAGGCACAGGCACTCAGGGTGCAAGGCACGGACAGTGCAAATCAGGTAACAACACAGACTCTGAAGGGACGAACAACCTCAGAGTCGATACAGTTACTAATTATAACAGGGGCTTTGATAACTGATACATATGTGTAAGTGTTGAGGAAAAGGGGACCCGATCCATCCTGACCAAGAGACACGACGACGGAGGATCCATTAGGGACCCGGGCGGAGTTTGATAACCTTGTTCGTCTGTAGGGAACACCACAGTCCATAGCAGGGTACCAGGTTTTGGGGTAACGGATCAACCTTGCTAGTGGAGGTGATGGCCAAGCGGGAGGCGTTGTACTTAAAGGGGCTGGGGACAGGGGCCGACAAACCCACTAAAAAACCAGCACACATCCCAATAAGACAACACAAAATAGACCAAGCGTGAGGTGTCAGGAATAGTTGGGGGAGCACAGGGGAAGAGACCCACTGGGACCCCACTACGAGACCCTACAGCAATACAGACGGTGCTGGAGCAGTATCAGTGACAGGAGATAAGAGAGAGAGTTGGGGCACTTTTACTGTTGGAACCAGCATACGGGGGTTGCAGGACTGCTAGACAGAAAAATGGCAGACCACGTTGTTAAGGGAGAAACTGCAGTAGCTCTCATTTTGAAGTATCTGTTAGCCAGAGACGCGATTGTTGCAAAGATGAAACGGAACGGGTGGAACGCATCACAAACTTTAGAAGATCAAAGAAAGTGGGTAGACGGAGTTAAACGGGACAAAACAAAAGTAATGGGAGTAATGTTAGTGACCCAGTTAGCTGGACTAATTGAGAAGGTAAATGCCTCAATGGAGGAGAGACACAAAGAGACAGAACAAATTAAGGTATTGCAGGAGAGAGTGAGGGAATTAGAACACAGAAGCCACACTGCGGAGATAACGCAGAGATCAGAGGAAACGGACCCTCGGCGCTCATACGAGTCAGTGCAGAAACATACAACCGCTCCAGCATCAGAAGGAGACATAAAAAATTATAATCTAGCGCCAGTCACCAGAGGAGGGACGTTAGCACAACCAAAAGCAACCTATAAGCCTTTTACCCCAGGGGAAAGGCAGCAGATTATGGCATCCCTAGGGAAGTTAAAACCCAGAAGCGCAAACCTGGGATTTTGGGGCGAATTAGATTCACTCTGGGTAGGACACCAGTTACATTTAAGGGACATACACCAGCTGGTCAGGGCAGCCTGTCCAGCGGATAAATGGAGGTTGGTGGCAGGAGGGCCAGCGGCCCAAGCAGCACAGGACTATAATGGAGGAAGGTGGACACATGCCGTTCCTACAATGGCTGAGATAGACGACCAACAGGCACCCTTTACATTATTTAAGACCGAAATCCAACGGGTCTTAGGGAACTCCCCCACTAATTGGAGCAGGATCACAAATACTAAACAAGGACAGGGGGAAAGTGCATCGGAATTTGGAGAGAGATTATTCCGGGTATATAGGGAATGTTCAGGACAGGACAATGTGGACAGGAGAGACAGGGCTTTTATCCAGGCATTCAAGGACGGGCTATCAGAGGTACACCAAGAAATCCTTAAGATGGGGGTGATAGCATCCCAAGACTATGACAAGCTAGTCGAGTGGGCTAGCGGGATAAAAGAAGGGAAGGTTGCCCAGGCAAAGCCCAGACGAGAGAGAACTGGAACCCCCCATAACGGAGATAAGGGGAGAACCGGGTTCAGCTGCTACACATGTGGCCAGCCAGGGCATACGGCTAGATTCTGCAGGGAAGCACCATTCAAAGGGAAACCCGAGAATGGCGGGCCCCGCTGTGACCACTGCCACAGGGCAGGGCACACCGAGGCAACATGTTGGGGGAAACATGGGAGACCCCGAGACAACTATAGACCAACCCCGGGGGCACCACATTCCCGGAATCCACTAGGGTGACTAGAAGAGACCCCAAACCAGGGAGATGGGAGACAAGAGAGGATTAGTGTAGCCACGCCCACAGAAGACAGTGAATCCCGACAAAGGCCGGTGTCCGTCCACTCCACTTATCGGCCAACACTGGTCGAAATCTCACAACCCGTAGCTCCCATCCAAAACAGGAAAGAGGGGGAGAGAATATATGTAGAAGCCCTGGTAGGGGGTAGGGAATGCCACATGTTAGTACATACGGGAGCAGCCATATCAATTACAAACCTACCCCTGCCACTGACAAACAAAAGAATACACATAACCGGGGTAGGGGGAGAGAGAATACCCGCCTATCTTAGTGAAACCACACTAGTAGAAATCAACCACAAGTATATTCCAATGCAATTTTACGTTTGTCAGAATAATGAGGGTACAATCATGGGGAACGATTTAATGAGGGAATACCAGGTGCTGATAGATTGTGGGAAAGGGAAACTAATTTGGCCACAACCTGACGGTAGGAAGACCGGAATAGGGACATTAGCTAGCCACCTGGGGACGGTTGGGATAGCCACCATAGTGGCCCGAGATTGGGATCAGGAAAAAGAAGGGTTCGGAGCCATCTGCGCTTCCATTCCCGAAGCCTGGGCTAGGACGAAATTAGATACCGGACTAACCGACACAGAACCGATAAAAGTCCCAGGACCGGAACACAAGCCCCACCGACAATACCCTATCAAGAGAGAAGCACAAGGGGCAGTGGTAGAAATAGTCAAGGGTTTAATAGAAAAGGGAATCCTCAGGGAAACCACCAGTACCACCAATTCCCCCACATGGCCAGTTATAAAACCTGACGGAGCTACCGGCTCACCATCGATTACACAGGTTTGAACAAGGTAACACCTAAATTACACCCCATTGTGGCAAACCCCTCGACTATTTTAAACGGATTGGCACAAGACCACAAAATTTTCACGGTGCTAGATATAGCAAATGGGTTCTGGTCCCTTCCACTGGACTCAGAATCCCAAAACAAATTCGCCTTCACTGTGGGAGAGAAACAGTATCCATGGACTCGCCTCCCACAGGGATTTCATAACAGTCCTGCCATATTTCACAGAACAATGAGCGATATCCTGAGTCGGGTGAAATTGCATGAGGACAATACAGTCCTCCAGTATGTGGACGATGTGTTAATAGCGTCCAAAACAGAAAAAGGGCACAAGGCAGCCCTGTATGCAGTACTAGAAGGATTGGCAAAAGCCGGGCTGAAAGTCAGCCCACATAAGGCACAAATTGCAAAACCCCAGGTCCTGTACTTAGGACACCTAATTTCCCAGGGAATTAAAGAAATGCCCGCAGATCGCAAAACCGCGATTAAAGAAATGCCACGACCAGTTACAGTAAGAGGGGTCCGAAAAGTTTTAGGACTATTCAATTACAGTAGGAGTTTTATCCCTGACTTCGCAAGAATCGCGGAGCCAATTCAGAGACTAGTGAAGGGAGGAAAGCCAGCCTTGGAAAGTATAGAGTGGAGACAAGAGCAAGAGACAGCATATGCAGAGTTGAAAGCTAGGTTAATTTCAGCCCCAGGGCTGGGACTGCCAGATGGAAGCAAGAAGTTCCACATCTTCTGTGATAACCAGGACGGCTTCTATTCTGCCGTAGTGGCACAGACTCATGGAGATAGAAAGAGACCCGTAGGGTATTATTCAACGGCTGAGGGACCAGTAGTCACCGGGATGCCCAGGTGCATAGCCGCCCTAGATTGTGCAGCATGGGCTGTGAGGATAAGTGAGCCCATTGTCATGACAGGAGATATTGTGCTACACACAAAACATACATTGGTAGAGATGCTAAACACGGGCAAACTCAAAACAGTCTCAAATATAAGGAGGGCAAGGTGGGAGGCCACACTCCTACCACCTAACAAGTCAGTCACCATCATTAGGGACACGGGAGAAAATCCCGCGGAAGGGATTTTCGATATTGGGGAAGCGCACAGCTGCGGAGAAATTGACGAAGATAGCAAGGAAGGAAAGATTCGAGACGAACCCCTTCCAACAGCAAATAAGACCTTCTATGTGCATGGGTCCCGCAAATATGTATCCGGATCACCAAGGACAGGGTGGGCAGTAGTAGACCAGAACCTGGAAACCCTAGAATCAGGAAAGATCGACGGGGGTCAGTCCGCTCAGGTAGCAGAATTAGTTGCCCTCACCCAAGCCTTAAGATTAGCAGCAGGGAAAACAGTCAATGTGTATACAGACAGCCAATACGCGTTTGGTGTGATCCATGATTACATGTCCGCATGGGGGAGAAGGGGGTTCATTACTACAGGAGGTACCCCCATTAAACACCAACAGCAGATAAGGGCGCTGCTAGCAGCTAGTGAACAGCCTACAGAGGCCGCAGTAATTAAAATAAAAGCCCACCAGCGGGAACCCGGAAGGGACACCCCAGGGTGGATTCATTTCAAAGGGAATCAAGCCGCAGACACAGCGGCACAGCAAGCACTAGAAAACAGCGACATTAAAAGCCTGCCCCTTGCAGCGATAGTGGTAGAACCGGAAGAAATTGACATACAGAAATTACATGGGGACATTACACAGCAAGAACGAGATAGATGGGAGGAGCTGGGTGCAGTTAAAGGGACTGACGGGGTGTGGAGAAAAGATAACCGGGTATTGGCGCCAGGATGTATCCAGAACACATTACTGGAACTACACCACGGGCTTCCCCATACAGGCAGGGATGCAATGATACAGAGCCTGGGGAGAGAGTGGTGGTGGAAAGGATTGGGACGAGATGTGGCCACATACTGCCGCAGATGCACTATATGTGCACAGCACAACCCCGGGAAGCCCATAAAGGTAAAGATGGGACACCAACCCAGACCGAAGGGACCCTGGGAACAGATACAAATGGACTTCATAGGACCATTGCCCCCCTCTCACGGGAAAACATACTGCCTGGTAATAGTAGATCAATTCACCAGGTGGGTAGAAGCATTCCCCACAACCAATTGTACAGCCCTAACGGTAGCCAGGATATTGGCAGCAGAAGTCATTCCCCGATGGGGGATGCCAATTCAAGTTGATTCGGACCAGGGAACACATTTCACAGGAAAGGTTATGAAAAACATTTGCCAACTATTAGGAATAAAACAGAAATTTCACATCCCCTATCACCCACAAAGTTCCGGGATGGTGGAGAGGATGAATCAGACTCTAAAAATAACCATGGCAAAAGCAATGCAATCCTCAGGTAGAAATTGGACAGAAGTCCTACCTGCAGTTCTGATGAGGCTTAGGGCGACCACAAATCGAACTACCGGCTTGACTCCATACGAGCTGATGACCGGGCGAGCAATGCACTTACCCGAAAACATTATTACAGGCTGGACAGATGTGGGTCCGATAAAGGATAAGATCCGTCAATACATCCGAGACCTTAGCACCCAATTGAAGGGGATGCGCCGGTCCGTAATTTTTAATCAAGCACAGGTCGATACAGAGGAGGACTCAGAAATATTACCAGAGGTCCCAAAGGCCGGGAGCCGGGTATTAACAAAAGTGCTTCCTGCAAAACCAGGATTTGCCCCAAGATGGCACGGACCTTACGAGGTCATTATTAGCGGAGATACCTGTGCCTGTATAGAGATAAGGGGACAGGGGGTCTGGAAACACTGGACCCAATTAAAGCTGTATGAAGACAAATGAACTAAAGAATACCGTTTTCGTTCATTCAAATTCCACAGGAACCAGGACCAGATCTACTATCAAGACGTCGGAACAAACTACTTTTAATTTGATTGCCTGTTTATTTTCTGTATATACTATAACTGTAAAAATACTGTTGAGAAAAAAACGATATGGGAACAGGGACATATTTGATAATAACCATGACCATTGTAAATACGCTCCAACACATGGGGGTTAGGGGAGCAGAACCCCCAATCATGGAAGGAAACCTATTCCTGAAAACACACATCCAGATCTATGGGAATAGGACCGCTTGTTACCCTTCAGCGCGATCAGTAAACTCCCTATTCATCGCAACACCAGGGTGGCTCCCAAAAGAGTTATTCACTATTGACACATTGGGGGCACCCTGCAAGGAACATATTGGGTACTTTAAACAAGGGATACAAGGAAGGTGTGTAGAGCTCACTGAGCCGGGAATTCTAAGGGGGATGGGACCCCAACAGGAGGAGACACATGGGAACTACCCACAATGTTTTAAGGGAGAGGGATGGGGGTGCGTGCATGCCTTTGTCCCTAAAAATGATTCGTGCGCTGAGGCACATTGTGCTCTCCAGGAGTGCCGGGTCCGGGAAGGACACTTCACTTGTGACTGCAAGCAACAAAAATGCATTGCAGTCACCGCGGGTAGGCAGCTTATGTGTGGCAAGTGCAACGGCACCCATGTAAGCTCAGCCTCGGGGACATACCCATTTGATTCTCACCAAGGGGTACAATCAAGTGGACAGTCCCGGGAGAGGGAAGGTCCCACAAGATGGGACCATGTGGTCAAACGACCCCGGGGTAATGCATGTTATTGGGTTAAAGAAGGTTATGTGTTTTTATTCAAAAATGTATACATGACGGCCACAGACAGGCCTCCAAGGTTCTTTTCCGTAGGGACAATCAGACCTTTCACGGTTCCGTGCCCAAGCGAGGGACATGTCCAGAAACGCATAGTGACCAGGGCCATCAGCGCAGAATTCTGCGCCGACTGGCAGGCCCCTGTCACATTAGGGTCTTCTCTGGGGTATGGATTTCTGGGGACACTATCCCTGGGAGGCGCAGGGGTGATCAGCGCCAGTAATAGGAATTTCTTCATATGTGGACTGACCATTTTAGGAAACAACACCCTACAAGCACTGGGTGCAATTGACCAAGAACTCGCAGAACTCAGACTATACACACAACAAACGAGATATGCAGTAGACTATCAGCTAGCCAGACAAGGAGGGGTATGCTCCATCATCAAAGGAAAATGCATCACATATGTACACGACGAGACACTAAACATAACAGCAGCCATGTCCGGGATACAAAAGCAATTGGATAGCTTTAAACAGGGATTAACAGGGACTGATGGGTGGTTAGGGTGGCTGTTTAACACAGTTTGGGGAGCATACATTATGAAGGGATTAATCTTAGTAGTAGCCATCCTGTTCACACTCTGCCTGGGCCTAGCCTGTATTAAAGTGATATGTGCAAATATTACATCAAGAATGCTACCCACTGCCAGTATCCAGATGCAAGAATTTAACCACGCCACAGAGGAAGAGGAACAACGGCAAGGACGACATCTGTACAAGTCACTGTACCTCTGAAGATCGTCCATGGGGGGTCAGCCATGAATGGGACCCCCTGGACGAGAGGGGGGACTGAAGTAGGCAATTTTCCAAAAGCCATATTGGCAACATTCATAACGTGCCTACAATGCAGAGGGGAACACCCGGATGGATATTCGTTCAAACCCCCTCTGCACAGCTGAGAGACCTTTAAATTTCAAAGCCAACGAAAGATCCTTATTCTGCCCAGCAACAGCGCGAAGCTGCATTTTAAACCGGCCTTTGGCCAAGGAAGGTCGGGATATCTGCGAGTCAAGACCGAGAGTGGGCTATATGGCATAACCAGACTATCAATAAAATATTACAGGAATAAAATGGCCAAGGCAGGCAAAGAAACTTAACAAACTAGGGTAAAAGGAATAAAAAATTAGATTAAATCTCCCGACACACAGCAGGACAAAATGACATTAACACCTAATCTCGCAAGCAGGGAACACAGACACAAAACAATGAGGTCAATTCGGATAATGGGAAACACATTAAAACACCGGGGCAAGAACAGGTAGTCCCATTAACACAAACACACACCATACAAATGCAAATTGACAAGCCTCCCAGAGAACTTCCTGACCCGACAGACCACTTTATACATATTGTAAAAATGCATAATCAAATGTTCCCGCTCGAATTTGGATCCCTATAAAGATCCAGAGCTGATGTGAAAGGATTGAGATCAACGTGGCCAAGCCACTGTTTCGGAGCTGGTTACGCTGTTCTCCCTGGGTTCCCAGTAATTGTACAATAAAGAAAAACACTTTGAACGTTGCCTTGCGACTCGACTTCTTTGAATGCACTGGTACAGGGATTTTTCCCTACAACACTTGCCTTTATAGGATGGGGCATAGAGTATAAAAGTTGGGGTCTGATGTTGCAGATGTATAGAACGTTGGTTCGGCCGCAGTTGGAATACTGCGTCCAGTTCTGGTCGCCACACTACCAGAAGGACGTGGAGGCTTTGGAGAGAGTGCAGAGGAGGTTTACCAGGATGCTGCCTGGTATGGAAGGGCTTAGTTATGAGGAGAGATTAGGTAAACTGGGGTTGTTCTCACTGGAAAGACGGAGGATGAGGGGTGACCTAATAGAGGTGTATAAAATTATGAAAGGCATAGATAGGGTGAACGGTGGGAAGCTTTTTTCCAGGTCGGTGGTGACGTTCACGAGGGATCATAGGTTCAAGGTGAGGGGGGGAAGTTTAACACTGATATCAGAAGGACGTATTTTACACAGAGGGTGGTGGGGGCCTGGAATGCGCTGCCGGGCAAGGTGGTGGAGGCGGACACACTGGGAACGTTTAAGACTTATCTAGATAGCCATATGAATGGAGTGGGAATGGAGGGATACAAAAGAATGGTCTAGTTTGGACCAGGGAGCGGCATGGGCTTGAGGGCCGAAGGGCCTGTTCCTGTGCTGTATTGTTCTTTGTTCTTTGTATTACCATAATTTATGCAGCTCCACACCGATTTCTGGTGCGGAGCTAACAGTGCCAGGAATCCAGCTGCCGGAGACTCATGGAGACAGTGGCACACAGAGCCCGTGAAGTGGCCTCCACTTGATACTCCTGGCCCGCTACACTACAGAAGCAGCATTGCGGGATGGGAAAATCGCATCCATTGTTTTTGCATGCTATACGGACAACAACATACCATTCTTAGAGTACACAGGAGGGAAGGCGAGGATGCAGAATACAGTGTTAGTATTATAGCGAGGGTGTATAGAAAGATCAATTTAATATAAGGTAGGTCCATTCAAAAGTCTGATGGCAGAAGGGAAGAAGCTGTTCTTGAGTCGGTCGGTTCATGATCTCAGACTTCTGTATCTTTTTTCTGATGGAAGAAGGTGGAAGAGAGTTTGTCCAGGTGCGTGGAGATCTTAATTATGCTGGCTGCTTTTTCAAGGCAGTGAGAAGTGTAGGCGGAGTCAATGGATGGGAGGCTAGTTTGCATGGTGGACTGGGTTTGGTTCACAAACCTTTGGGCGGCACGGTAGCACAGTGGTTAGCACTGCTGCTTCACAGCTCCAGGGAACTGGGTTCGATTCCCGGCTTGCATCACTGTCTGTGTGGAGTTTGCACATTCTCCTCGTGTCTGCGTGGGTTTCCTCCGGGTGCTCCGGTTTCCTCCCACAGTCTAAAGATGTGTGGGTTAGGTTGATTGGCCAGGTTAAAAATTGCCCCTTAGAGTCTTGAGATGCATAGGTTAGAGGGATTAGGGAGTAAATATGTGGGGGTAGGGCCTGGGTGGGATTGTGGTCGGTGCAGACTCGATGGGCTGAATGGCCTCCTTCTGCACTGTAGGGTTTCGATGATTTCTTTGGGCCCGATTTTACCAAAACGGGCGCCAAATCACGATAAAGTTGGGCATCGGGCCTATACCGCGATCTGCACCCGATTCCGAGCAGATCGCGGCTTTACCGACACCCGATTCGGGCGTGGGTCGGGCGGCCCGATGATTTGCATGCATTTAAACCGACTTAATGAACCGCGCGCCTAACGCTACCACCAAATCCCACTTTACCGTCTTCTGGCCCGTTCCGCATCTGCGCTGTAAGCGACCTGCAAAATAAAAGTCTGAAGTCATTACTGCAGCTTCCGAAGAGTGGGGTCAGAGCCTGCAATGGCTCTCTGACCCAGATCATCCTCTGGTCGGGGGGGATGCCGCTGCCAGTCTGCGGCCGATCGGTGGGTGGGGAGGGGGCAGGGGGGTCCGCCGCCACTCTGTGGGCGATCCCTCCCCCCAACCAGAGGAACGAATCCCTCCTGCCAGAGTGGGCGTGCGGTTATGCCATTCCACAAAACCTTCAGGATGAAGCGATTCCGTGCTAAGAAGATGAAGCAGAACCAGCCGATTCCACAGTGGATCCACATGAAAACTGGCTACAAGATCAGTACAAGTCCAAGAGGAGATACTGGAGAAGGACCAAGCTGGGCCAGTAAAGGGATACACCATCACTGGTACACTACCAGCCACAGCCATCTCTCCCGCTCTCTTGCCCCTGCAGGGAAGAGTAATCTGTGGCTGGTCGTGTACCAGTGATGATGTATCCCTTTACAGGCCCAGCTTGGTCCTTCTCCAGTGTATCGTCAGAGAGCCGCTCTCTCCACTTTCTGCTTTTTTTCTTTCGTGCCTGGGCGCGCTCCGTCAGATTTTTTTTGAACTGCACATGCGCAGTTCAGAGCTCCAATCATTCCACCAATGCTAAGCCCCGCCCACAGCGCGAATCGGACCGGAACCGGCAAAACGCACATGGGCGCGCTGGAAAGAGGATTCCAGGAGCGGATCTATTTGACGCCCAGATTCGGCACTTAGACTCAAAATGGTAAAATCAGGCCCTATGTCTTGGACAGAGCAGAAGCCTTACCAAGCAGCGATACATCTGGAAAGAATGCTTTCTATGGTGCATCTGTGAAAATTAGTGAGCGTCATAGCGGACATGCCGAATTTGCTTAGCCTCCTGAGAAAGTAAACATGTTGGTGGGCTTTCTTAACTATAGTGTCAGCATGGAGGGACCAGGACAGGTTATTGGTGATCTGGACACCTAGAAACCTGAAGCTCTCAACCATTTCCACTTCATCCCTATTGATGTAAACAGGAGCATGTCCTTCACTACGCATCCTGAAGTCAATGACTAGCTGCTTCATTTTACTGATATTGAGGGAGAGATTATTGTCGTCACACCATTTCACCAGATTCTCTATCTCTTTCCTGCACTCTGTCTCATCCTTGCTTGAGATCTGACCCACTACAGTGGTCTCATCAGCAGGATTGAAAAAGGAGTTGGAGCAGAATTTAGCCACACAGTCATAAGTGTATAAGGAGTATAGTAAGGGGCTGAGGACGCAGCCTAGTTGGGCACCGGTGTTCAGGATAATCGTGGGGGAAGTATCGTTGCATATCCTTTCTGATTGCAGTCTGTGGGTTGGGAAGTCTAGGATCCAGTCACAGAGGGAGGAGCCAAGCTCTGGGCCACGGAGTTTGGAGATGCATTTTGTAGGGATAATGGTGTTGAAGTCTGAGTTGTAGTCAATAAATAAGAGTCTGATATAAGTGTCTTTGATATCCAGGTGTTCTAGGGTTGAGTGTTGGGCCAGGGAGATGGCGTCTGCTGTGGATCTGTTGCAGCAGTAGGTGAACTGTAGTGGATCCAGGCAATCTGGGGAACTGGAGTTGATCTGTGCCATGACTAACCTTTCGGAGCACTTCATAATGATGGATGCCTGAGCCACTGAACGATAATCATTAAGGCACGCTGCCTGGCTTTTCTTTGGTGCAGAGTCTTTGATTCAAGTCTTTCAACAGCCTCTCCACCTCCTCAATATTTCCCCTCCACCTATCTTTGTATCATCTGCAGACTTAGCCACAATGCCCTCAGTTCCATCTAAATCATTGATGTATAATGTGAAAAGTTGTGGTTCCAACACTTGACCTCTGCGGAACTCCACTAATCACCCGCTGCCATCTTGAAAAGGACACTTGTATCTCCACTCTTTGCCTTCTGCCAGTCAGGCAATCTTCTATCCATGCTAGTATCTTGCCTCTAACACCATGGGCTCTTATACTCAGCAGCCTCCTGTGTGGCACCTTGTCAAAGGCCTTCTGGAAATCCAAGTGGATAACGTCAACTGGCTCTCCTTTGTCTAACCTGCTCATTACTTCCTCAAAGAATTCTAACAGATTTGTCAGGCATGACCTCCCCTTGATGAAACCATGCTGACTGTGCCCTATTTTACCATGCACTTCCAAGTATTCCAAAATCACATCCTTAATAATGGACTTTAAAATCTTACCAATAACCAAGGTCAGGCTAACCGGCCTGTAATCTCCCGTCTTTTGCCTCCCTCCCTTCTTAAACAGGAGTGTTACATTAATGATTTTAAGGTCTTCTGGGACCCTCCCTGACTCCAGTGATTTCTGAAAGATTAAAGACTAATGACTCCACTATCTCTTCAGCTATCTCCTTCAGAACTCTGAAGTGTAGTCCATCCGGTCCAGGTGATTTATCCATCTTCAGATCTTTCAGCTTTAGTTTTTATTTTTTTAGTTTTTTATTTATTAGTCACAAGTAGGCTTACAGTCACACTGCAATGAAGTTACTGTGAAAATCCCCTAGTCATCACGCGCTGGCGCCTGTTCGGGTGCACTGAGGGAGAATTTAGCATGGCCAATTCACCTAACTAGCACGTCTTTCGGACTGTGGGAGGAAACCGGAGATCCCAGAGGAAACCCATGAAGACATCGGGAGAACTGCAAACTCCACACAGACAGTGACCCAAGCTGGGGATCAAACCCGGGGCCCTGGTGTTGTGAGGCAGCAGTGCTAACCACTGTGCAATCGTGCTGCCCACCCTCACACTTTCTCCTTGGTAATGGCCTCCATATTCACCTCTGCCCCTGACTCTCTTCAATTTTTAGCATATATTCTGACAATGTCCCTTTCACCTTCCTTCTCCTATAATACCTGGATGAGTCTCACTGTAGCCACTTTCATGCACTTTTCCAAATCTCTGCCTACTATAATTGTAATGATGTGGAGATGCCGGCATTGGACTGGGGTAAGCACAGTAAGAAGTCTCACAACACCAGGTTAAAGTCCAACAGGTTTATTTGGTAGCAAATACCATAAGCTTTCGGAGCAATGCTCCTTCGTCAGATGGAGTGGTTATCTGTTCTCAAACAGTGCACAGACACAGAAATCAAATTACAGAATACTGATTAGAATGCAAATCTCTACAGCCAACCAGGTCTTAAATGTACAGACAATGTGGGTGGAGGGAGCATTCAACACAGGTTAAAGAGATGTGTATTGTCTCCAGATAGAACAGCTGGTGAAATTCTGCAAGCCCAGGAGGCAAGCTGTGGGGGTTACTGATAATGTGACATAAATCCAACATCCCGGTTTAGACCGTCCTCATGTGTGCGGAACTTGGCTATCAGTTTCTGCTCAGTGACTCTGCGCTGTCGTGTGTCGTGAAGGCCGCCTTGGAGAACGCTTACCTGAAGATCCAAGGCTGAATGCCCGTGACTGCTGAAGTGCTCCCCCACAGGAAGAGAACAGTCTTGCCTGGTGATTGTCGAGCGGTGTTCATTCATCTGTTGTCGTAGGGTCTGCATGGTTTCCCCAATGTACCATGCCTCAGGACATCCTTTCTTGCAGCGTATCAGGTAGACAACGTTGGCCGAGTTGCAAGAGTAGGTACCATGTACCTGGTAGATGGTGTTCTCACGTGAGATGATGGCATCCGTGTTGATGATCCGGCACGTCTTGCAGAGGTTGCTGTGGCAGGGTTGTGTGGTGTCGTGGTCACTGTTCTCCTGAAGGCTGGGTAGTTTGCTGCGGACAATGGTCTGTTTGAGGTTGCGTGGTTGTTTGAAGGCAAGAAGTGGGGGTGTGGGGATGGCCTTGGCGAGATGTTCGTCTTCATCAATGACATGTTGAAGGCTCCGGAGGAGATGCCGTAGCTTCTCCGCTCCGGGGAGGTACTGGACGACGAAGGGTACTCTGTCCACCGTGTCCCGTGTTTGTCTTCTGAGGAGGTCGGTGCGGTTTTTCGCTGTGGCACGTCGGAACTGTTGATCGATGAGTCGTCCAGTACTTCCCCGGAGCGGAGAAGCTACGGCATCTCCTCCGGAGCCTTCAACATGTCATTGATGAAGACGAACATCTCGCCAAGGCCATCCCCACACCCCCACTTCTTGCCTTCAAACAACCACGCAACCTCAAACAGACCATTGTCCGCAGCAAACTACCCAGCCTTCAGGAGAACAGTGACCACGACACCACACAACCCTGCCACAGCAACCTCTGCAAGACGTGCCGGATCATCAACACGGATGCCATCATCTCACGTGAGAACACCATCTACCAGGTACATGGTACCTACTCTTGCAACTCGGCCAACGTTGTCTACCTGATACGCTGCAAGAAAGGATGTCCCGAGGCATGGTACATTGGGGAAACCATGCAGACGCTACAACAACGGATGAATGAACACCGCTCGACAATCACCAGGCAAGACTGTTCTCTTCCTGTGGGGGAGCACTTCAGCAGTCACGGGCATTCAGTCTTGGATCTTCAGGTAAGCGTTCTCCAAGGCGGCCTTCACGACACACGACAGCGCAGAGTCACTGAGCAGAAACTGATAGCCAAGTTCCGCACACATGAGGACGGTCTAAACCGGGATGTTGGATTTATGTCACATTATCAGTAACCCCCACAGCTTGACTCCTGGACTTGCACAATTTCACAAGCTGTACTGTCTGGAGACAATACACATCTCTTTAACCTGTGTTGAATGCTCCCTCCACCCACATTGTCTGTACATTTAAGACCTGGCTGGCTGTAGAGATTTGCATTCTAATCAGTATTCTGTAATTTGATTTCTGTGTCTGTGCCCTGTTTGAGAACAGAGACCACTCCATCTGACGAAGGAGCATTGCTCCGAAAGCTTATGGTATTTGCTACCAAATAAACCTGTTGGACTTTAACCTGGTGTTGTGAGACTTCTTACTGTACTATAATTGTAGACAGAGATTTGGCCCAATTTTTACAAGCTTTTAAAAGGATTTTGTTTGACTCTCTGTCGCTTGCTGTCGATCCAACCCACATCACGGTCACTCGTCTTTCTCGACTGATCTAACCCAGTGCTGGTCTTCTCAATGCGCTGTCCCACTCACTAAATGGGCAGGTTATGTGCTGAACATCAGCACAAGGGATGTGTCTGATTTCTTGATTGGAGCACCGTCAGCAGGCTGCATTTTCAACATTCTCCAATGTTTCAACTCCGTTGTGGTCTGACCAAAACACCAAAGATCATCTTGTGCCATGTAGCATGATTTAAGACTCTTCAGCATGTTGTACTTGTACTTAATCTGGCTCCCAGACTGAGCATCATGTCGTTTAGAAGGAACTACAGGTGTACACCATGTTGTGTGTGTTATAATGATACAAATGCACCAATCACTCAGAAGGGATTGGGTATCCTAGAATCCCTACAGCGCAGAAAGAGGACAGTCGGCCCATCAAGCCTGCACCGACAACAATCCCATCCAGCCCAATTCTTGTAACCCCACATATTTACCCTGCTAGTCCTCTGACACCAAGGGTCAATTTAGCATGGCCAATCAACCTAACCCACACTTCCTTGGAGTGTGGGAGGGAACCGGAGCACTCGGAGGAAACCCATGTAGACACAGGGAGAAAATGCGGATTCCACATAGACACCCGAGGTCAGAATTGAATCTGCGTCCCTGGTGCTGTGAGACAGCCATGCTAACCATTGTGCCATGATGTGGAGATGCTGGCGTTGGACTGGGGTAAACACAGAAAGAAGTTTAACAACACCAGGTTAAAGTCCAACAGGTTTATTTGATAGCAAAGGTGTGGCTTTTGCTATCAAATAAACCTGTTGGACTTTAACCTGGTGTTGTTAAACTTCTTACTGTGTTAACCATTGTGCCACCATGCTGCCCACGTTGTGAATTCACTTATTGAAACTAGGCACCTGGGAACATATACTCAGAGACATTATCTAGAAGGCGTCAGAGCTGCAGATGTGCGTGTTGGCTATTGGGGGACAAGGGCCACCCACTAAGGTTATGATGCCTGTGCAGAGGCCCCAGGCTGAACTGTTACAATGAGAGCCATTCTGCCACCAGGAGCATCATCGAGCAGTGCATAGGCCTCTGGAAGATGTGGTTTTGCTATTTGGGCCACTCTGATGGAGTACCACAATATAGCGCCCAGAGGGTGGCAAGGATAGTGGTCACTTGCTGTGTGCTGCACAATCTCAAACAGCAGCAGGGCGACAAGGTGGAGGAGGAACAAGCAGCTTCATCAGAGGCGGAGGAGGAGGAACATGACGGTGCAGAGGAGGAGGAAAAGGATGATGCTGAAGGAGCTGAGCAACTGATGGCTAGGATCCGACAGGGACGTTGGATCAGGGAGGCCCTCATTGCCTCCAGATTCGAAGTATAGGAACTTCATTGTCGACAGATCAATCTCCACCACCCCTCCCTGATCCTCATTCCTTGCCTTTGCCCGGTCCCCTGCTCCCCCAACTAGCCAAAGCATCATTCTGGGCTTCATCTCCCTCCCCTGCCCCAATCCTTGCGAGCCCATTCTGAGGTGCCTGAAGATTGGAGAGTGGCAAATGTTGTGCCTTTGTTTAAAAAGGGCTGCAGGGAAAAGCCTGGGAACTACAAGCCAGTTAGCCTCACATCTGTGGTGGGTAAATTGTTGGAAGGTATTTTGAGAGACAGGATCTACAGGCATTTAGAGATGCAAGGACTGATTAGGGACAGTTAGCATGGCTTTGTGAGTGGAAAATCATGTCTCACAAATTTGATTGAGTTTTTTGAAGGGGTAACCAAGAAGGTAGATGAGGGCAGTGCAGTTGATGTTGTCGACATGGACTTTAGCAAGGCCTTTGACAAGGTACCGCATGGTAGGTTGTTGCATAAAGTTAAATCTCACGGGATCCAGGGTGAGGTATCGAAATGGATACAAAATTGGCTTCTTGACAGAAGCCAGAAGGTGGTTGTAGAGAGTTGTTTTTCAAACTGGAGGCCTGTGACCAGCGGTGTGCCTCAGGGACCAGTGCTGGGCCCACTGTTATTTGTCATTTATATTAATGATTTGGATGAGAATATAGGGGGCATGGTTAGTAAGTTTGCAGATGACACCAAGATTGGTGGCATGGTGGACAGTGAGGAAGGTTATCTCCAATTGAAACGGGATCTTGATCAATTGGGCCAGTGGGCTGACGAATGGCAGATGGAGTTTAATTTAGATAAATGCGAGGTGATGCATTTTGGTAGATTGAACCAGGGCAGGACTTACTCAGTTAATGGTAGGGCATTGGGGAGAGTTACAGAACAAAGAGATCTGGGGGACATGTTCATAGCTGCTTGAAAGTGGAGTCACAGGTGGACAGAGTGGTGAAGATGGCATTCAGCATGCTTGGTTTCATCAGTCAGAACATTGAATACAGGAGTTGGAATGTCTTATTGAAGTTGTACAAGATATTGGTAAGGCCACGCTTGGAATACTGTGTGCAATTCTGGTCACCCTATTATAGAAAGGATATTATTAAACTAGAAAGAGTGCAGAAAAGATTTACTGGGATGCTACCGGGACTTAATGGGTTGAGTTATAAGGAGAGGCTGAATAGACTGGGACTTTTTGCTCTGGAGCGTAGGAGGCTGAGGGGTGGCCTTATAGAGATCTATAAAATAATGAGGGGCATAGACAAGGTAGATAGTCAATATCTATTGCGAAAGATAGGGGAATCTAAAACTAGAGGGCATAGGTTTAAGGTGAGAGGGGAGAGATACAAAAGTGTCCAGAGGGGCAGTTTTTTCACACAGAGGGTGGTGAGTGTCTGGAACAAGCTGCCAGAGGTAGTAGTAGAGACGGGTACAATTTTATCTTTTAAAAAGCATTTAGATAGTTACATGGGTATGATGGGTATAGAGGGATATGGGCCAAATGCGGGCAATTGGGATTAGCTTGGGAGTTTTTTAAAAAAAAATAAGGGCGGCATGGACAAGGTGGGCCGAACGGCCTGTTTCCATGCTGTAAACCTCTATGACTCTATGACTCTTCCATTTCCCCACTCCTTAAACATTGCTCCCACGTCCTGCCTCCATGGGTCAGTGTGGCATCACACCAGTGTGATGGGCCTGGGTTGGCAGTGTCAGTGGGTCTCACAGCAAGGCTGGAGGGTGATGACGATTATCTGTGAGGAAAACTGTGATTCTGTTCAGAATCTGAAGTCTGACTCCAGCCTTTCCAATAACAACCTACCTACTTCTCGGCTCATCATTGTTAGAGCGATGGGTTCACTAGATTCCACGTAACAGTAAGGGTCGGGGGTGGGAGGCTCAAGGTCAGATCATCAGTCTCCTGGACTGGTGATGCTGTCAAAGGCGGATGTCAAAGACCGCCAATTAGAAATGAGTGTGGAGGCCCTGTGGGAAGATCAAAGGTCCTCGCAGTCGACATAGTCCCCCCTCCCCTCCCCTTAAGAGACAGACATAACATTGACAGGCCAGTGGATATGGAGGTGACATGTGTTTGTCAGTAACAGTGTACAACTGCTGCCCCCTTCCTCTTAACAACAACTGTGAAACTTCACCTGTGCCTACTTAGTGGTCTTCCTCTTCTTTCATTCCCTCCCACTCCTTCTACATGTGTGTCCCCAACTGCACATCAGAGATGAAGGCGACCTGCTGATATCTGTGCCCTCTGGCCTGTGATGTCTTTAGCAGGCGTGCTCTGGAGGGCCTGGGACTGGAGGGGCCAGGCAGATATTCAGGCATCACAGGTGGTAATGTGCCATCCTGTTCTGCCCTGTGCCCAGGTGAAATGCCAGTGTCAGGAAGGATGGATTCAGAAGGAGTCATAGCAGGCTGAGTCTTCATGATTGAAGGCTCCGGGCTTGGCTCCAGCACTTCCTATTCCCTCGGGGTGCTTGTTGGCCCCCCCCCCGGGTCACTACTTAAGATGGAGGGGCAGCTGGGGTGAGCTCCAGAAGCCTCCCTGTCATCCAGCACTGCCAGTCCTGGAAGCCCGCCATTGCTTGCACCATGGTTCTGATGCCTTCAGCCGTGGCTTTCAGTGATTCAGCAATGCTCTGGATACCCTCAGGTGTGGTCCTATGTGATTGGGCCAAGCTCTGATGCATATCAGCAATTTCCCTCAATGCCAGCGACATGTCCATGAGTGACTGGGCCCTGGTGCCTAAGGCCTCAGCCATGAATGTCACTAAGTGGCCCACACCTGGGAAGTCATTACTGGTATGGACATCTCGGCCCAGGCTTTCCATTGCAGACACCCTTGCAGTGTTGGCCTGGGGACCATGCAACGCCATCACCATCTCCTGCGAGATGAAGCTGCTGGACTGCTCCAGTTGTGCCTGCATTTGCTGGAAGGTCACTGGCACCCCCTCCTATAAAGCCTGGCCTTATTTTTGCATATTAAACATTACAGCGATGAATGTTTACAGAGGTCCGACATCTGCCTTGGGGCCAGCAGTTCCCAGGGAGCCACCAGGCCTCCATCTGGCCACTCCCTTGGATGTTGCAGCCTCCAGCCAGTGTGCAATAGCAACAGTGTAGTACTCACCAGAAAGTGCCCCAGAAGCCTGTCCACTAATGTTTCCCACTGGGGCGAGTATCATCTGTGCTGATCCTTGGTGCTGGTGAATGCAGTGACAGTGTGTCTGTCCTCCCCGGATGCTAGGGGGAGTTGGATGACAGGAGGCAACCCTGAATGGCCCAGCCTCATCTGATGGAGATCCTGCAAGACAAAGGAGATGTGGTCAGCTGGTGGAGATGTCAAGGGTGTGGGGGAATGATAGACTCACTTGAGGTAGGTCGTCTGGATCACAGTGCTCTGGGGGCTCTTACTTACTTGGGGCTTGTTGACCTGAGTTCTTCAGCTGGTTGTGTAAGTAAGTGATCCAACATATATGACTTTAATTAATGCCAACCAGAATGTTCCATGTTCTATTCCTGCTCTATAATGAATTGAGGAATTGGTTGGGATGCAACAATTAACCTCAATCTCTCAGCTGAGGGGGAATGATCTATAAAATCCCATTGAATGGGGCGAGCTTGGTTATGTGGGCTCACCTATTAAGGTTGTGCGAAGTACTGCACTGCTCGTGCTCTGCAATCCTATCCCAGTCCAAGTGACTACAGTCAAGAGAAAAGGGAGGAGCAGTGAAAGAGTAAGCTGGGAAAGGGGAGGAAAATTAATTGAGTACGTGGAAATAAGTAGAGCCAGAGATAATCGCATAAGTCTTTTACACAGTATTTTAAAAAATAATTTTTGTTGTAAATAAAATGCTACTACAGATCATTGAAACTGTCAACTTATATCAAAAACAACAAAAATGATGGCAGATTACTAAGTTTCTAAGTTTCATTACGTTGCAATAGCTATGAACCTGTCTTTATTTTTGGAAAATTCAGAAAATTCTTCATAGAACAGAAAAGATGTGTGGGTTAGGTTGATTGGCCATGCTTAATTGTTCCTCAGTGTCAGGGGGATTAACAGGGTAAATTGGGGGGGGGGGGGGGTGAGGGGGGGAGGTTACGGGGATAGGGCCTGGGATTGTTGCAGGTGCAAGCTTGATGGGCTGAATGGCCTCCTCCTGCAATATAGGGATTCTACGATTCTATGAGAAAAAAGTGAGGCTTGTGCAATTGATGGCAGAATAAAATTTTGTTTGGAACAAGAGTCAATCACCAAATCAATAGTCCTCACGTAAACATGAAGCACAATTAAAACATACCAAGTCAAACTTACAACAACATCAATCATCAGGAAAATAGTTCATGGGCTTTCTGTGATGGCTGCCAGCAGAGTGTTGCACCACAGAGATAACAGAGATGAAGCCAGAATAAGGGGGCAGCACGGTGGCACAGTGGTTAGCACTGTTGCTTCACAGCTCCAGGGACCTGGGTTCGATTCCCGGCTTGGGTCACTGTCTGTGTGGAGTTTGCACATTCTCCTCGTGTCTGGGTGGGTTTCCTCCGGGTGCTCCGGTTTCCTCCCAAAGATGTCAGGTTAGGTTGATTGGCCATGCTAAAATTGCTCCTTAGTGTCCTGAGATGCGTAGGTTAGGGGGATTAGCGGGTAAATATGTAGGGATATGGGGGTAGAGCCTGGGTGGAATTGTGGTTGATGCAGACCTGATGGGCCAAATAGCCTCTTTCTGCACCGTAGGGTTTCTATGATTCTATGAAGAGTGACCAACATAGAGCTGGAGTCTCAGACCAGACCCTCATCAGAATCCCCAACACTGACACCAATACAGAGCTGCCTGAAACCCAACGCAGAGCCGGGGAACCTGCATGGAGAGGGGGTGCCCAGCTTGGGCCCAGGATCCAGACAGCAAAACAATTCCAGGTTTCAGGCTGAAAACTCAAGCATACAACTTTTGTCAGTCCTTCTGTGTAAATCAAAAATGCCATGTTTTCAGAATCCTCTCCGTGAGTGAGGCTCCATTTTATTTCAAATTCTTATCTCTCCTGAGGATTGGCACCTCTGTGGTTCGGCAACATCAGTGTGCACATATTATCTGCGGTATTTTCCTATAAAATAAGTGACGACACTTTACAGAATCACACAATTGTTACAGCACAAAAGGAGGCTACTCAGCCCATCAGACCTGCACCAATTCTCTGAATGAAGAATTCACTTAGTGCCATTCTCCCACCTTATCCCCATTACCATGCACATTCATTCTTTTCATATAACAGCATAATTCCCTTCTGAATGTGTCAATTGAACCTGCCTCCACCATTCTCTCAGGCAGTGCTGTATTAAAAAGGTTTCCTCATGTCACTGCTTCATTTAGCAATTATTTTAAAACTGTGCCCTTGAATTCTCAATCCTTTTATGAGCAGGATGTTTCTCCCTTTCTACTCTCTCCAGACCCTTCATGATTTTGAATACCTTGTCTTCTCTCAGCCTTCACTTCTTCAATCTATCTTCATAACTGAAGTTTCTCATCCAGGGAACCATTATCATCAATCTTTTCTGCACTCTGTTCAATGCCTTCAAATCCTTCCTAAATTGTGATACAGAACTGGATGTAGAAATCCAGCTGAGACAGAACTAGTGTCTTATACAAGTTAAACATAATCTTCTTGCTTTTGTTCTCTGTGGTCCTAGGATACTGTATGTTTTATTAACTGCTGTCACCACCTGTCCTGCCACCTTCCATGACTGATGCACACTTCCACCCAGATCCTTCTGCTCCTGCACGCACTTTGGCATCATCCCCGCTATGTTATCTTGTTTTTTCATATTCTTCCAATCAAAATGAATCACTTCGTATTTCTCTGCATTCCACTAATTTTTCTATGTAATTCTTAAGTTCGATACTATCCTCCTCACAGTTCACTTGAAAAGAAGCTTCATGGTTATAAAACACATGTAGATATCCTACAAACATGAAAAACATTCTATAAATGCAAACGCTCAAAACATACATTGAAGGAGTTTCACCGAATTGAAGGAGGACTTGCAGGAACTACAATCATTTTGAATTACATCAAAGCAATTCTAAAGAAATACTTCAAAGAAAGCAGCCTAAATTCTTACCTGAGACCCTCATTGGAATAATCAAGTAAGGGGGTCGGACAGGCGTTTTTGCGGAGGCAGGCGGGAGTCTCGGATGGTGGTCTGCCTCCCTGGGGCCGGGATCCAGGATGTCGTTGGTCGAGTCCCAGAAATCCTGAGGGGGGAGGGAGAGGAGCCAGAGGTAGCGGTACATATTGGTACCGCTGATGTGGGAAGGAAGGGGGAAGGGGTCATGAAAAGAGAGTATAGGGAATTAGGGAGACAGCTGAGAAGGAGGAAAGCAAAGGTAGTAATCTCAGGATTGCTGCCTGTGCCACGGGAAGGTGAGGGCAGGAATGGAGTAAGGTGAAGAATGAATGTGTGGCTGATGGACTGGTGCAGGGGGCAGGGATTCAGGTTCCTGGACCATTGGGACCTCTTTAGGGGCAGATCTGACCTGTACACAACGTGGTGAACCATAGATGGTTACCACTATGGGTACTGAACCATGGATGGTTATCACTATGGGTACTTGTACATATGTTACTCTTGTTACTGTTGGGGTTAGGGTTGGGGTGTTCCACCTGTTGGTATTGTTCTGTGGTACACTCCGGTTGGCTCCGCCTTCCTATAGGGGTATAAAGGTCACTGCACTTCCTAGTGACCCTTTCGTCTGGGATTGTATTGTTAGAAGTTTAACAACACCAGGTTAAAGTCCAACAGGTTTATTTGGTAGCAAAAGCCACACAAGCTTTCGGAGCTGCAAGCCCCTTCTTCAGGTGAGTGGGAATTCTGTTCACAAACAGAGCATATAAAGACACAAACTCAATTTACATGAATAATGGTTGGAATGCGAATACTTACAACTAATCAAGTCTTTAAGAAACAAAACAATGGGAGTGGAGAGAGCATCAAGACAGGCTAAAAAGATGTGTATTGTCTCCAGACAAGACAGCCAGTGAAACTCTGTGGGGGTTACAAATAGTGTGCCATGAACCCAATATCCCGGTTGAGGCCGTCCTCGTGTGTGCGGAACTTGGCTATCAGTTTCTGCTCAGCGACTCTGCGCCGTCGTGTGTCGCGAAGGCCGCCTTGGAGAACGCTTACCCGAATATCAGAGGCCGAATGCCCATGACCGCTGAAGTGCTCCCCAACAGGAAGAGAACAGTCTTGCCTGGTATTGCCTCCTCTTGTATTGTTAAGCAGTATGCTCCATTCTTGTTGCTAATAAAAGCCTTTATTTCCCGGGTACGATCCAGCCTCCCGAGTGAATTAATCGCGCATCAATTTTATTAGCAACAATTTTGTTTGAAGAAAAAAAAACCATGGAGCAAACGTTAAAACCCAATCGGCTTACCTTAGATCCGCGTGCCGCTGGAGCGTTGAACACTTTCGACCATTGGTTGAAGTGTTTCCAGGATTATATCGACGCCTCAACAGCAATCCAAAACGACGCCGATAGATTGCGGGTCCTCCACGCAAGGGTAAGCGACACTGTGTATGCAACAATCTGTGATGCCCAAGACTACAAAGGGGCCATCGAACTACTTAAGAAGTTGTACAACAAACCGCCAAACGAGATTCATGCTCGGTACCTACTAGCCACTCGACGGCGGCAGCCCGGCGAAACGACGGGACAGTACCTGCGCGAACTTCAGCAGCTAGCCAGAGCCTGCAATTGCAAGCCAGTGTCGGCTACTCAATATACTAACGATCTGATCCAAGATGCGTTCGTGGCGGGAATCGGCTCATCCTATATTCGCCTGCGGCTGCTAGAGCAAGGTAACTTGGACCTAGCTAAGACGGTGGAATTGGCTGATGTGATGGAAACGGCCTCCAGAAGTCTTGGAACTTACCCCACCCACCACGTGGGAACATCGTGGCAAGTACAGCCACCGACTCAACTCCACCCAGCGGCTCCTAGGAACTGCGCGATCGTGCTTTCAACCTCGGACCTGACGGCGGCGGCAGCTCCAGGTGGCCCGCAGTGCTATTTCTGTGGATTAGCAAAGCACCCTCGTCAGCGATGTCCGGCCAGAATGGTATTTTGCTCCGCGTGTGGGAAGAAAGGGCACTATGCTAAAGTGTGCCGAGCGAAACCACCTTCGAAGCCAAGCAGTGCTGCGTATGACTCTCCAGGATCTGTCTCCTCGTCTCCAGCTTCGTCGAGGTCTTCAACCACGTGCGATTCACGAGCGCCGCCATTCCTGAGGACGACGACGCAAGACACGTGCGACCTGCGAGTGCCGCCACTTTCAACGCCATCGACCACGTGCGATCCATGAGCGCAGCCATTTTGGTTGACACCGACCGCAGACCACCAGCAGGGGTCATCATCATCGACCATCTCAGCCGCCTGCAGTTGCACTCAAGATTCAACGGTGGCGTCAATCATCCTGGACAAGGCCAAGCCTCACAGACTCATAAGAACATAAGAACATAAGAAATAGGAGCAGGAGTAGGCCATCTAGCCCCTCGAGCCTGTCCCACCATTCAATAAGATCATGGCTGATCTGACGTGGATCAGTACCACTTACCCGCCTGATCCCCATAACCCTTAATTCCCTTACCGATCAGGAATCCATCCATCCGCGCTTTAAACATATTCAGCGAGGTAGCCTCCACCACCTCAGTGGGCAGAGAATTCCAGAGATTCACCACCCTCTGGGAGAAGAAGTTCCTCCTCAACTCTGTCTTAAACCAACCCCCCTTTATTTTGAGGCTGTGTCCTCTAGTTTTAACTTCCTTACTAAGTGGAAAGAATCTCTCCGCCTCCACCCTATCCAGCCCCCGCATTATCTTATAAGTCTCCATAAGATCCCCCCTCATCCTTCTAAACTCCAACGAGTACAAACCCAATCTCCTCAGCCTCTCCTCATAATCCAAACCCCTCATCTCCGGTATCAACTTGGTGAACCTTCTCTCACTCCCTCCAATGCCAATATATCCTTCCTCATATAAGGGGACCAATACTGCACACAGTATTCCAGCTGCGGCCTCACCAATGCCCTGTACAGGTGCATCAAGACATCCCTGCTTTTATATTCTATCCCCCTCGCGATATAGGCCAACATCCCATTTGCCTTCTTGATCACCTGTTGTACCTGCAGACTGGGCTTTTGCGTCTCATGCACAAGGACCCCCAGGTCCCTTTGCACGGTAGCATGTTTTAATTTGTTTCCATTGAGATAGTAATCCCATTTGTTATTATTTCCTCCAAAGTGTATAACCTCGCATTTATCAACGTTATACTCCCTTTGCCATATCCTCGCCCACTCACTCAGCCTGTCCAAATCTCTCTGCAGATCTTCTCCGTCCTCCACACGATTCACTTTTCCACTTATCTTTGTGTCGCCTGCAAACTTCGTTACCCTACACTCCGTCCCCTCCTCCAGATCATCTATATAAATGGTAAATAGTTGCGGCCCGAGTACCGATCCCTGCGGCACGCCACTAGTTACCTTCCTCCAACCGGAAAAACACCCATTTATTCCGACTCTTTGCTTGCTGTCGGATAGCCAGTCCCCAATCCACTTTAACACATTACCCCCAACTCTGTGTGCCCTAATCTTCTTCAGCAGCCTTTTATGGGGCACCTTATCAAACGCCTTTTGGACTCGACAAGTCCATGATGGACATAGAGGTAAACGGACGCCTGATACATTGTCTGTTTGACAGCGGGAGCACGGAGAGTTTCATTCATCCAGACACTGTGAAACGGTGCGGTCTCCGAGTACAGACTGTCAGACAGACAATTTCTATGGCGTCGAGGTCCCGATCTGTTACTGTTCTTGGGAGCTGCGTGGTAACTCTAACGGTGCGGGGCACAGTTTATGAGAACTTCAGGCTCCTTGTGTTACCGCACCTTTGCGCTCCGATACTCCTGGGACTAGACTTTATGGTCCACCTGAGGAGTGTGACCCTGCATTACGATGGGCCACTCCCTCCACTTTCAGTGGGAGAACAGCAGCCTCCAAATTGCCCAGCGCGCTCCACATGCAGTCTCTCAACACTCAGAATCACCCCGGCGTCTTTATTTGAAAATCTCATGCCAGGCTGCAAGCCCATCACAACTAAGAGCAGGCGTTACAGCGCTGAGGATCGGATCTTTATTCGATCTGAGGTTCAGCAGCTCCTCAGGGAAGGGATCATTCAACCTAGCACTAGCCCATGGAGAGCACAAGTTGTGGTGGTTAAGACTGGAGACAAGCCCCGGATGGTCATTGACTATAGTCAGACCATTAATAGGTACACGCAGCTGGACGCGTACCACCTCCCGCGCATATCTGACATGGTCAACCAGATTGCGCAGTACCGGGTGTTCTCCACCATCGACTTGAAGTCAGCCTATCACCAGCTCCCCATTCGCCCAGAGGACCGAAAGTATACGGCCTTTGAGGCGGATGGTCGTCTCTACCACTTTTTAAGGGTCCCCTTTGGCGTCACTAATGGGGTCTCGGTCTTCCAGCGTGCAATGGACCGAATGGTGGACCAAAACGGGCTACGGGCTACCTTCCCGTACCTGGACAACGTCACTATCTGCGGCCATGACTAGCAGGACCACGATGCCAACCTCCTAAAGATTTTACGCACTGCGTCTCGCCTGAATCTAACCTATAACAGGGAGAAGTGTGTATTCAGCAAGCGCCGCCTAGCAATTCTCGGATGCGTGGTGGAAAACGGGGTCCTCGGCCCTGATCCAGACCGTATGCGTCCCCTCTTTGAACTTCCCCTACCCACTAGCGTCAAAGCATATTATGCACAGTGGGTTCCCAATTATGCGGACAAAGCCCGTCCGCTCATAAAGTCTACCTCTTTTCCCTTGGCAGCAGAGGCTCGCTTAGCCTTTGAAGGGATAAAAGCTGACATCGCGAAAGCCACGATGCACGCTGTCGATGAGTCCATCCCCTTCCAGGTGGAGAGTGATGCATCTGATTTCGCCCTGGCCGCGACACTTAACCAGGCGGGCAGGCCCGTCGCCTTTTTCTCTTGCACCCTCCAAGGCCCTGAAATTCGGCATTCCGCTGTGGAAAAAGAGGCTCAGGCCATTGTGGAGGCCGTCCGGCATTGGCGCCATTACTTGGCTGGAAAACGATTTACCCTGCTCTCAGACCAGTGGTCCGTGGCATTCATGTTCAACAACACGTTAAGGGGTAAGATCAAAAATGATAAAATCTTGAGGTGGAGAATCAAACTCTCCACCTACAACTATGATATCATGTCCCGTCCGGGGAAGCTCAATGAGCCCTCAGATGCCCTGTCGTGTGGAACATATGCCAGTGTGTAGGAGGACCGGCTACAGGCCCTCCACAATGATCTCTGCCATCCGGGGATCACTCGGCTCTTCCATTTTGTAAAGGCCCGGAATCTGCCCTACTCCATAGAGGATGTCAGGTCAATAACTCGAAGCTGCCAGGTATGTGCTGAATGCAAGCCGCACTTCTACCGACCTGACAGGGCACACCTCATTAAGGCCACTCACCCTTTTGAACGACTGAGTGTTGATTTCAAGGGCCCCCTTCCTTCGACAGATCGGAATGTGTACTTCCTCAACGTGGTTGACGAGTACTCCCGATTCCCTTTTGCCATTCCCTGTTCAGACATGACCGCTGCCACGGTTATCAAAGCCTTGCGGGATCTTTTCACCCTGTTTGGTTACCCCAGTTATATCCACAGTGATAGGGGTTCGTCGTTTATGAGTGACAACTTGAGGCAATACCTGCTCTCTAAAGGAATTGCCTCAAGTAGGACTACGAGTTACAACCCCAGGGGTAACGGGCAGGTCAAAAGAGAAAACGCTACAGTCTGGAAGGCTGTCTTACTGGCGTTGAGGTCTAAGGGTCTTCCAGTCTCCCGTTGGCAAGAGGTACTTTCTGATGCGCTCCATTCAATCCGGTTCCTCCTGTGTACGGCAACCAACGCTACCTCACATGAGCGGATGTTTACCTTCCCGAGGAAGTCTTCCTCTGGGACCTCACTGCCGTCTTGGTTGACGTACTCAGGACCTGTCCTCCTGCGGCGGCATGTTAGGACCCGCAAGTCCGACCCTTTGGTTGAACAGGTCCATCTCCTCCACGCCAACCCTCAATATGCCTATGTAGCATATCCTGACGGGCGAGAGGACACGGTCTCTATTCGAGATCTGGCGCCTGCAGGGGACCTGGAAACCCCTGTCGCTCCCGCACCCCTTGCCCTTTATCTCCCCTCCTGACACGGCGCGGGCAGTATCGGGACCACCACTTAATCCTCTTACTCCCGTGTACAGCTTGCCTGAGTCCAGGAGATTGTCGCCACCTCGGGGCTTGCCTGAGTCCAGGAGATTGTCACCACCTCGTGGTCCACCCGTCCGTGAGGAACTGGAGGAGTCACTGGACACCGCCTTGGAGAGAGGGTCATCACGGTCACCAGAACCGGCGCTACCGCCAGTGTTGAGGAGGTCACAGAGATGGTGCGGCCCTCCGATACGACTGAACTTGTGAATATATGGACAGTTCGTACTGTTTTTTTGCCCCACCGGCCTTTGTTTTTAAAGGAGGGGTGAATGTGGTGAACCATAGATGGTTACCACTATGGGTACTGAACCATAGATGGTTATCACTATGGGTATTTGTACATATGTTACTCTTGTTACTGTTGGGGTTAGGGTTGGGGTGTTCCATCTGTTGGTATTGTTCTGTGGTACACTCCGGTTGGCTCCGCCTTCCTATAGGAGTATAAAGGTCACTGCACTTCCCAGTGACCCTTTAGTCTGGGATTGTATTGTTAAGCAGTATACTCCATTCTTTTTGCTAATAAAAGCCTTTATTTCCCGGGTACGATCCAGCCTCCCGAGTGAATTAATCGCGCATCACACAAAAAACAGGTGGCGCTTGAATCCCAGGGGGACCAATATCCTGGCGGGAAGGTTGGCTAAGGCTACTGGGGAGAGTTTAAACGAGGTAGGTTGGGGGGAGGGGATCAAGACGAGGTGACTGGGAGCGCAGAAGTTAGCTCACAAACAGAGAAGGGTTATAGACAGTGCAAGAGGGAGGATGGACGGGGGATAGAGAAGGAGAGAGCTCAGACCAAAGGATTGAGATGTGTTTACTTTAATGCCAGGAGTATAGTGAATAAAGGGGATGAGCTCAGAGCGTGGATCGATGCCTGGAAGTGTGATGTGGTGGCCATTACGGAGACTTGGATGACTCAGGGACAGGACTGGATACTCCAGGTGCCGGGATTCAGATGTTTCAGGAAGGATGGGAGGGAGGCAAGAGAGGGGGTGGAGTGGCACTGCTGATCAGGGTTAGTGTCAGAGCTGTAGAGAAGGTGTATGCTGTGGAGGGATTGTCGACAGAGTCTCTGTGGGTGGAAGTTCGGAGTGGGAAGGGGTCGATCACTTTGCTGGGAGTTTTCTATAGGCCGCCCAATAGTAACAAGGAGGTGGAGGAGCGGATAGGGAAACAGATCCTGGAGAGTTGCAACAATAGCAGAGTTGTTGTGATGGGAGACTTTAATTTCCCAAACATAGATTGGAATATCCCTGGGGTAAGGGGATTGGATGGGGAGGAGTTCGTTAGGTGTGTTCAGGAGGGTTTCCTGACACAGCATGTGGACAAGCCTACAAGAGGAGAGGCTGTACTTGATCTGATACTGACCAATGAACCTGGACAGGTGTCAGATCTCTCAGTGGGAGAGCATCTTGGGGATACCGGTCATAACTCTATCTCCTTTATGCTTGCATTGGAAAAAGAGAGGATCAGGCAAGCTCGGAAAGCGTTTATATGGAGTAAGGGGACATATGAAGACATAAGGCAGCAAATTAGAGGAGTAAATTGGTAGGAGGTATTCTCGGGGAAATGTACTGAAGAGAGGTGGCAGTTTTGCAAGGAATGTCTGTCTAGAGTTCTACAGGACAACGTTCCAAGCAGAAAGGGAGGAGTTGGTAGGTTAAAGGAACCGTGGTGCACGAAAGCTGTGTGGGACCTAGTCGAGAAGAAAAGGAAAGCATACAAAAGGTTCAGAGAGCTTGGCGAAGATAGGGATCTAGATGAGGAGACGGCTTGTAGGAAGGGACTAAAGAAGGAAATTAGGAGAGCCATAAGGGGTCACGAGAAGGCCTTGGCAGGTAGGATTCAGGAAAACCCTAAGGCGTTCTATAAATATGTGAAGAGTAAAAGGATGAGACGCGAAGGAATAGGGCCCATAAAAGGTGAAGGCGGGAAAATCAGTACGGAACCAGTAGAAATGGCAGAGGTGCTGAATGAGTATTTTGCCTCGGTTTTCACAGAGAAGGACCTGGGTGGATATACTGTGGGCTTGCGGTGGACTGAAAAGTTTGAGTATGTGGACTTTAACAAAGACGTTGTGTTGGAATCTTTGAATAGCATCAAGATAGATAAGACACCGGGTCTGGATGGGATGTACCCCAAGTTACTGTGGGAGGCAAGGGAAGAGATTGCAGAGCCTCTGGCGATGATCTTTGCATCGTTGATGGAGACGGGAGAGGTGCCAGAGGATTGGAGGATTGCGGATGTGGTTCCTATTTTCAAGAAGGGGAATAGGGATAGCCCAGGAAATTACCGAGCGGTGAGTCTAACCTCAGTAGTTGGTAAGCTGATGGAGAAGATCCTGAGGGGCAAGATTTATGAGCATTTAGAGAGGTTTAGTATGCTCAAGAATACACAGCATAGCTTTGTCAAAGGCAGATCGTGCCTCACGAGCCTGGTGGAGTTCTTCGAAAATGTGACGAAACACATTGACGAAGGGAAAGTGGTAGATGTGGTTTATATGGATTTTAGCAAGGCGTTCGATAAGGTCCCCCATGCAAGGCTTCTAGAAAAGGTGAGAGGGCATGGGATCCAAGGGGCTGCTGCCCTGTAGATCCAGAACTGGCTTGCCCAAAGGAAGAGTTTTAACAACACCAGGTTAAAGTCCAACAGGTTTATTTGGTAGCAAATACCATGAGCTTTCGGAGCGCTGCTCCTTCGTCAGACAGAGTGGAAATGTGCAGCAGAGAGTGTGTATAGATGGGTCTTCTTCTAAATGGAGGTCGGTCACCAGTGATGTGCCCCAGGGATCTGTTCTGGGACCCTTGCTGTTTGTCATTTTCATAAATGACCTGGATGAAGAAGTGGAGGGATGGGTTGGTAAGTTTGCTGATGACACGAAGGTTGATGGGGTTGTGGATAGTCTGGAGGGATGTCAGAAGTTACAGAGGGACATAGATAGGATGCAAGACTGGGCGGAGAAGTGGCAGATGGACTTGAACCCAGATAAATGCGTAGTGGTCCATTTTGGCAGGTCAAATGGGATGAAGGAGTACAATATAAAGGGAAAGACTCTGAGTACTGTAGAGGATCAGAAGGACCGGCACGGTAGCACAGTGGTTAGCACTGCTGCTTCACAGCTCCAGGGTCCCGGGTTCGATTCCCGGCTCGGGTCACTGTCTGTGTGGAGTTTGCACATTCTCCTCGTGTCTGCGTGGGTTTCCTCCGGGTGCTCCGGTTTCCTCCCACAATCCAAAGATGTGCGGGTTAGGTTGATTGGCCAGGTTAAAAATTGCCCCTTAGAGTACTGTGATGCGTGGGTTAGTGGGATTAGCGGGTAAATATGTGGGGGTGGGGCCTGGGTGGGATTGTGATCGGTGCAGACTCGATGGGCCGAATGGCCTCCTTCTGCACTGTAGGGTTTCTATGATTCTATGACCTTGGGGTCCGGGTCCATAGGACTCTAAAATCGGCCCCGCAGGTGGAGGAGGTGGTTAAGAAGGCGTATGGTGTGCTGGCCTTTATCAATCGCGGGATTGAGTTTAGGAGTCCGGGGATAATGATGCAGCTATATAAGACCCTCATCAGACCCCACCTGGAGTACTGTGCTCAGTTCTGGTCGCCTCATTACAGGAAGGATGTGGAAAAGATTGAAAGGGTGCAGAGGAGATTTACAAGGATGTTGCCTGGATTGAGTGGTATGCCTTATGAGGATAGGCTGAGGGAGCTTGGTCTTTTCTCCTTGGAGAGACGTAGGATGAGATGAGACCTAATAGAGGTATATAAGATGTTGAGAGGCATAGATCGGGTGGACTCTCAGAGGCTTTTTCCCAGTGTGGAAATGGCTGCTACAAGAGGACACAGGTTTAAGGTGCTGGGGGGTAGGTACAGGGGAAATACAAAGATACAAAGAACAATACAGCACAGGAACAGGCCCTTCGGCCCTCCAAGCCCATGCCGCTCCCTGGTCCAAACTAGACCATTCTTTTGTATCCCTCCATTCCCACTCCGTTCATGTGGCTATCTCGATAAGTCTTAAACGTTCCCAGTGTGTCCGCCTCCACCACCTTGCCTGGCAGCGCATTCCAGGCCCCCACCACCCTCTGTGTAAAATACGTCCTTCTGATATCCATGTTAAACCTCCCCCCCTCGCCTTGAAACTATGACCTCTCGTGAACGTCACCACCGACCTGGGAAAAAGCTTCCCACCGTTCACCCTATCTATGCCTTTCATAATTTTATACACCTCTATTAGGTCACCCCTCATCCTCCGTCTTTCCAGTGAGAACAACCCCAGTTTACCCAATCTCTCCTCATAACTAAGCCCTTCCATACCAGGCAACATCCTGGTAAACCTCCTCTGCACTCTCTCTAAAGCCTCCACATCCTTCTGGTCGTGTGGCGACCAGAACTGGGCGCAGTATTCCAGTTCTGGTCACCACCCGAACCAACGTTCTATACAACCGCAATGTTAGGGGGAAGTTTTTCACACAGAGGGTGGTGGGCGAGTGGAATAGGCTGCCGTCAGTGGTGATGGAGGCAAACTCAATGGGGTCTTTTAAGAGACTCCTGGATGAGTACATGGGACTTAATAGGATGGAGGGTTATAGGTAGGCCTAAAAGGTAGGGATATGTTCGGCACAACTTGTGGGGCCGAAGGGCCTGTTTTGTGCTGTAGTTTTTCTATGTTTCTATGTTCCTTATTTGACAAAAGCGCATTTGAAATTCTGCCCAGTGCTCATACAAAGAACTTAAGCTTCTAGATGTTTTTAAGTAGCAAATGGTGAATTTGGGGCACTGCCTTTTCAATTGTTTCAATATATTTATTTTTGATCTTCATAGATTTCTATTTATCAACATCTTCATGGGCGGTGGCACAGTGGTTAGCACTGCTACCTCACAGCGCCAGGTACTCTGGTTCGATTCCCGGCTTGGGTCACTGTCTGTGTGGAGTTTGCACATTCTCCCCGAGTCTGCGTGGGTTTCCTCCAGGTGCTTTGGTTTCCTCCCACAGTCCAAAGATGTGTGGGTTAGGTGGATTGGCCATGCTAAATTGCCCCTTATTGTTAGGAGGACTAGCTCGGGTAAGTGCATGAGGTTGTGGGGATAGAGCCCGAGTGGAATTGTGGTCAGTGCAGACTCGATGGGCCGAATGACCTCCTTCTGCACTGTAGGATTCTATAATTCTATGTGCTAATCTTCCCCATAACTTTCTTTGCCTGAACACAAAAAACAATCTCACAAATTTTCTGATTTGCTTTAAGGAGACCCGTTATTATTAAACTGTGTTCCCTATTTCTTCAGCATCTTCTTTCTTCAGCATCCACCCTGTCAATCCCCCTTAGAACCTCATATGTTTCAGCAAGGTTGTTTCTCTTTCCTCTGAACTCCAGTGGATGTAGACCCAACCTTTCCTCATAAGATAACCCCCTCAAATCAGGAATCAGTCAAGTGCACCTTCTCTGAACTGCTTCTGAGGTTATTATATCCCTTCTCAAGTTAGAGACCAAAACTGTGCAGAATATTTCTGATGTGGTCACTAATTGTAACAAAACGTCCCGACTTTTACATTCCATTCCTTCTTCAATTTGTTTTGCCTTCCCAATCACTTGCTGAAACTGCCCTAATCTTTGTGGTACATACAGATTTTTTTATCCTTTCACAGGATAGAAACATAGAAACATGGAAAAACTACAGCACAATACAGGCCCTTCAGCCCACAAAGTTGTGCCGAACATGTCCCTACCTTAGCGATTACTAGGCTTACCTATAACCCTCTATCTTACTCAGTTCTATGTACTTATCTAAAAGTCTCTTAAAAGACCCTATCGAATCCGCCTCCACCACCGTTGCTGGCAGCCCATTCCACGCACCCACCACCCTCTGAGTGAAAAACGTACCCCTGACATCTCCTCTGTAGTCTGGAGTTTGCACATTCTCCTCGTGTCTGCGTGGGTTTCCTCCGTGTGCTCCGGTTTCCTCCCACAGTCCAAAGATGTGCAGGTTAGGTTGATTGGCCATGCTAAAATTGCCCCTTAGTGTCCTGAGATGTGTAGGTTAGAGGGATTAGTGGGTAAATATGTAGGGATGTGGGGATAGGGCCTGGGTGGGATTGTTGGCGGTGCAGACTCGATGGGCCAGGTGGCCTCTTTCTGCACTGTACGGTTTCTATGATTTCTATTTCTATGTACCTACTCCCCAGCACCTTAAACCTGTGTCCTCTTGTGGCAACCATTTCAGCCCTGGGAAAAAGCCTCTGACTATCCACTCGATCAATACTTCTCAACATCTTATACACCTCTATCAGGTCACCCCTCATCCTTCATCTCTCCAAGGAGAAAAGGCCGATCTCACTCAACCTATCCTCATAAGGCATGCTCCCCAGGCAACATCCTTGTAAATCTCCTCTGCACCCTTTCTATGGCTTCCACATCCTTCCTGTAATGAGGCGACCAGAACTGAGCACAGTACTTCAAGTGTGGTCTGACCAGGGTCTTATATGGCTGCAACATTATCTCACGACTCATAAACTCAATTCCTCGATTGATGAAGGCCAGTACACCATACGCCTTCTTAACCACAGCCTCAACCTGCACAGCTGCTTTGAGCGTCCTATGAACTTGAACCCCAAGATCCTTCTGATCTTCCACTCTGCCAAGAGTCCTACCATTAATATTATATTCTGCCATCCTATTTGACCTGCCAAAATGAACCACCTCACACTTATCTGGGTTGAACTCCATCTGCCACTTCACCGCCCAGTCTTGCATCCTATCAATGTCTCGCTGCAACTTCTGACATCCCTCCACACTATCCACAACACCTCCAACCTTTGTGTCATCAGCAAACTTACCAGCCCATCCCTCCACTTCCTCATCCAGGTCAGTTATAAAAATCACAACGAGTAAGGGTCCCAGAACAGATCCCTGGGGCACTCCACTGGTGACCGACCTCCATGCAGAATATAACCCATCTTTAACCACTCTTTGCCTTCTGTGAGCAAGCCAGTTGTGGATCCACAAAGCAATGTCCCCTTGGATCCCACGCCCCCTCACTTTCTCAATAAGCCTTGCATGGGGCACATTATCAAATGCCTTGTTGAAGTCCATATATACTACATCTACTGCTCTTCCTTCATCAATGTGTTTAGTCACATCCTCAAAAAATTCAATCAGGCTCGTAAGGCATGATCTGCCTTTGACAAAGCCATGCTGACTATTCTTAATCATATTATACCTCTCCAAATGTTCATAAATCCTGCCTCTCAGGATCTTCTCCATCAACTTACCAACCACTGAGGTTAGACTCACTGGTCTATAATTTCCAGGGCTATCTCTACTCCCTTTCTTGAATAAAGGAACAACATCCGCAATCCTCCAATCCTCCGGAACCTCTCCCGTCTCCACTTATGATGCAAAGATCATCGCCAGAGGCTCAGAAATCTCCTCCCTCGCCTCCCACAGTAGCCTGGGGTACATCTCCTCCGGTCCCGGCGACTTATCTAACTTGATGCTTTGCAAAAGCTCCAACACATCCTCTTTCTTAATATCTACCTGCTCAAGCTTTTCAGTCCGCTGCAGGTCTGCACTACAACCACCAAGATCCTTTTCCATAGTGAATACTGAAGTAGAGTATTCATTAAGTACCTCTGCTATTTCTTCCGGTTCCATACAAACTTTCCAACCGTCACACTTGATAGGTCCTATTCTTTCATGTCTTATCCTCTTGCTCTTCACATACTTGTAGAATGCCTTGGGGCTTTCCTTAATCCTGCCTGCCAAGGCCTTCTCATGGCCCCTTCTGGCTCTCTTAATTTCCTTCTTAAGAGCACGGTAGCACAGTGGTTAGCACTGCTGCTTCACAGCTCCAGGGTCCCGGGTTCGATTCCCGGCTCAGGTCACTGTCTGTGTGGAGTTTGCACATTCTCCTCATGTCTGCGTGGGTTTTCTCCGGGTGCTCCGGTTTCCTCCCACAGTCCAAAGATGTGCGGGTTAGGTTGATTGGCTTGGTTAAAAATTGCCCCTTAGAGTCCTGGGATGTGTAGGTTAGAGGGATTAGCGGGTAAATATGTGGGGGTAGGGCCTGGGTGGGATTGTGGTCGGTGCAGACTCGATGGGCCGAATGGCCTCCTTCTGCACTGTAGGGTTTCTATGATCCTTCCTATTAGCCGTATACTCTTCAAGATTACCTCGCTCCCTGAATCTTTTGTAAGCTTTTCTTTTCTTCTTGACTAGATTCATTACAGCCTTTGTACACCACGGTTCCTGTAACCTACCATAACTTCCCTGTCTCATCGGAACGTTGCTATGCAGAACTTTTGGCAGATCCAATGGGATGAAGCAGCAGTATAATATGAAGGGTACCATTCTTAGCAGTGTAGAGGATCAGAAGGACCTTGGGGTCCGGGTCCATAGGACTCTTAAATCGGCCTCGCAGGTGGAGGATGCGGTCAAGAAGGCGTACGGCGTACTGGCCTTCATTAATCGAGGGATTGAGTTTAGGAGTCGGGAGATAATGCTGCAGCTTTATAGGACCCTGGTTAGACCCCACTTGGAGTACTGCGCGCAGTACAGGAAAGATGTTGAAGCCATTGAAAGGGTGCAGAGGAGATTTACAAGGATGTTGCCTGGATTGGGGGGCATGCCTTATGAGGATAGGTTGAGGGAGCTTGGTCTCTTCTCCCTGGAGAGACGAAGGATGAGAGGTGACCTGATAGAGGTTTACAAGATGTTGAGAGGTCTGGATAGGGTAGACTCTCAGAGGCTATTTCCAAGGGCTGAAATGGTTGCTACGAGAGGACACAGGTTTAAGGTGCTGGGGGGTAGGTACAGAGGAGATGTCAGGGGTAAGTTTTTCACTCAGAGGGTGGTGGGTGAGTGGAATCGGCTGACGTCGGTGGTGGTGGAGGCAAACTCATTGGGGTCTTTTAAGAGACTTCTGGATGAGTACATGGGATTTAATGGGATTGAGGGCTATAGATAGGCCTAGAGGTGGGGATGTGATCGGCGCAACTTGTGGGCCGAAGGGCCTGTTTGTGCTGTGGCTTTCTATGTTCTATGTTCTAACTCCAGACAAATATTCCCTGAAAATTTGCCACATTTCTTCCGTACATTTCCCTGAGAAAACCTCTTTCCAATTTAAGCCTCCAATTTCCTGCCTGATAGCCTCATAATTTCCCTTACTCCAATTAAACACTTTTCTAATTTGTCTGATCCTATCTCTCTCCAATGCTATTGTAAAGGAGATAGAATTATGATCACTATCTCCAAAATGCTCTCCCACTGAGAGATCTGACACCTGACCAGGTTCATTTCCCAATATCAAATCAAGTACAGCCTCTCCTCTTGTCGGCTTATCTACATACTATGTCAAGAAACCCTCCTGAACACACCTAACAAACTCTTCCCCTTACTCTCGGGAGATTCCAATCAATATTTGGGAAATTAAAATCTCCCATCATGACAACTCTGTTATTATTACACCTTTCCAGGATCTGTTTCGCTAACTGCTCCTCAACATCCCTATTACTATTGGGCAGCCTATAGAAAACACCCAGTAAAGTTATTGACCCCTTCCTGTTCCTAACCTCCACCCACAGAGACTCCGTAGACAATCCCTCCATGGTGTCCATCTTTTCTGCAGCCGTGACACTATCTCTGATCAACAGTGCCACTGCCCACCTCTTTTGCCTCCCTCCCTGTCCCTTCTGAAACATCTGAAACCCGGCACTTGAAGTAACCAGTCCTGTCCCTGAGTCATCCAAGTCTCTGTAATGGCCACGACATCATATTTCCAAGTAGTGATCCACGCTCTAAGCTCATCCACTTTGTTCACAACACTCCTTGCGTTAAAATAGACACATGGCGGCACGGTAGCACAGTGGTTAGCACTGCTGCTTCACAGCTCCAGGGACCTGGGTTCAATTCTCGGCTTGGGTCACTGTCTGTGTGGAGTTTGCACATTCTCCTCGTGTCTGCGTGGGTTTCCTCCGGGTGCTCCGGTTTCCTCCCACAGTCCAAAAATGTGCAGGTTAAGTTGATTGGCCATGCTAAAAATTGCCCTTAGTGTCCTGAGATGCGTAGGTTAGAGGGGTTAGTGGGTAAATATGTAGGGATATGGGGGTAGGGCCTGGGTGGGTTTGTGGTCGGTGCAGACTCGATGGGCCGAATGGCCTCTTTCTGTACTGTAGGGTTTCTATGATTTCTATGATTTCTATCTCAAACCTTCGGTCTGAGTGCTCCCCTTCTCTATCATCTGCCTATCCTCCCTCTCACACTGTCGACAAGCTTTCTCTATTTGTGAGCTCACCTCCTCTCTCCCAGTCACTTCAATTTGATTCCCACCCCCCAACCATTCTAGTTTAAACTCTCCCCAGTAGCCTTAGCAAACCTTCCCGCCAGGATATTGGTCCCCCTGGGATTCAAGAGCAACCCGTCCTTACTGTACAGGTCACACCTGCCCCAAAAGAGGTCCCAATGATCCAGAAACCTGAATCCCTGCCCCCTGCTCCAATCCCTCAGCCACGCATTTATCCTCCACCTCATTCCATTCCTACTCTCACTGTCACGTGGCACAGGCAGCAATCCCGAGATTACTACCTTTGCGGTCCTTCTTCTCAACTCCCTTCCCAACTCCCTTTATTCTCCTTTCAGGACCTCTTCCCTTTTCCTACCTATGTCATTGGTACCAATATGTACCACGACCTCTGGTTCTTCTCCCTCCCACTTCAGGATATCTTGGACGCAATCAGAAAGATCCTGGATCCTGGCACCAGGGAGGCAAACTACCATCCGAGTTTCTTGACCGCGTCCACAGAATCGCCTGTCCGACCCCCTCACTATAGATGCCCCTATCACTACTGCCTTCCTCCTCCTTTCCCTACCCTTCTGAGCTACAGGGCCGGACTCTGTGCCAGAGGCACGGCCACTGTTGCTTCCCCCAGGTAGGCTGTCCCCCCCAACAGCACTCAAACGGGAATACTTATTGTTAAGGGGCACAGCCACTGGGGTACTCTCTAGTACCTGACCTCTCCCCTTCCCCTTCCTAACCGTGACCCACTTGTCTGCCTCCCGTGACCTCGGTGTGACCACCTGCCTGTAACTCCTCTCTATCACCTCCTCATTCTCCCTGACCAGACGAAGGTCATTGAGCTGCAGCTCCAGTTCCCTAACGCGGTCCCTTAGGAGCTGCAGTTCGACGCACCTGGCGCAGATATGGACGTCCGGGAGGCTAGGAGACTCCAGGACCTCCCACATCCGACACCAAGAACAACAAACTGGCCTCACACTCATAATTCCCCCTTTCTTCAAAGAACACCGGAAACAACTAAGAACTAAACCTACCCTGCCTCGCCCGTTTCCGCCTAAGCCCGTTGAGCCAAAGCCCTTCAGCCTTCACTCTGCTCCCTCTCACTCCACCGCCCGCTAACGATGCTGCCCGCTGGATAGAGCGGCCTGCTTTTCAAAGGAAAAAGAAACTTCCCAGGTGTCACTGGGGCCTACTCCTGGTTTTACCCTCCCAGCTGCCTTAGAGAAAAAAAGACACTCCGAAAATAGAGTAATTTAAAAACACCACTTACCCACTAGCTCTCCTCTCCTGAATACACCACTCTAGCTGCTCCACTGGAACAATGGATGTGGGCATTATTGGTAAAACCAGCATTTGTTGCCCATCCTGAATTGCCCTTGAGAAAGTGGTGGTTGGCCTTCTTGAACTGCTGCTGTCGTGTGTTGTAAGAACATCCAAAGTGCTATTGTGAAGGGAGTTCCAGGACTTTGACCCAGCGACAGTCTTGGAATGATGGTATAGTTCCAAGTAAAGATGGCTTGTGGCTTGGAAGAGAACTTGCAGGTTATAGTGTTCCCACTCATCTGCTGCCATTGTATTTCTAGATAGTAGAGGGTAAAGTTTGGAAGATGCTTTTGAAGGAGCCTTGGTGTGCTGCCACAGTGCATCTTGTAGATGGTACGCACTGCTGCTACTGTAAGTCAGTGGTAGAGGGAGTACATGTTGGAGGTGTTGGATGGGTGCCAAACAAGCGGACTGCTTTGTCCTGGATGATGTCTGGCTTCTTCAGTGCTGTTGGAGCTGCACTCCAGGCAAGTGGAGAGTATTCTATCACACTCCTGACTTGACACTTGAATAGGTTTCATAGAATAGGTTTCATAGAATCATAGAATCCTACAGTGCAGAAAGAGGCCATTCGGCCCATCAAGTCTGCACCAACCACAATCCCACCCAGGCCCTGTCCACATATCCCTACATATTTACCCACTAACCCCTCTAACCTATGCATCCCGGGACACTTAGGGGTAATTTAGAATGGCCAATCAACCTAGCCCACACATAGAAACCCTACAGTGCAGAAAGAGGCCATTTGGCCCATCGAGTCTGCACCGATCACAATCCCACCCAGGCCGTACCCCTATATCCCTACATATTTCCCTGTTAATCCCTCTAACCTACGCATCTCAGGACACTAAGGGGCATTTTCTAGCATGGCCAATCAACCTAACCCGCACATCTTTGGACTGTGGGAGGAAACCGGAGCACCCGGAGGAAACCCACGCAGACACGGGGAGAATGTGCAAACTCCACACAGACAGTGACCCAAGCCGGGAATCGAACCCAGGTCCCTGGAGCTGTGAAGCAGCAGTGCTAACCACTGTGCTACCGTGCCACCCTTCTTTGGACTGTGGGAGGAAACCGGAGCACCCGGAGGAAACCCACGCAGACACGGGGAGAATGTGCAAACTCCACACAGACAGCGACCTCAGCCAGGATTTGAACCCAGGTCCCTGGAGCTGGGAAGCAGCAGTGCTAACCACTGTGCTACCATGCCGCCACGGTAGCTAACTCAGGAAGTGAGTTACTGTCTGCAGAATTCCCAGTCTCTAACTTGTAGCCACAGTATTTATTTGGCTGGTCCAGTTCAGTTTCTGGTCAATGGTAACCCCCAAAATGTTGATAATGGGGGATTCAGCAATGGTAATGCCATTGAATGTCAAATGGAGGTAGTTAGATTCTCTCTGTTACAAAGAACAAAGAACAAAGAACAATACAGCACAGGAACAGGCCCTTCGGCCCTCCAAGCCCGCGCCGCTCCCTGGTCCAAACTAGACCATTCTTTTGCATCCCTCCATTCCCACTCCGTTCATATGGCTGTCTAGATAAGTCTTAAACGTTCCCAGTGTGTCCGCCTCCACCACCTTGCCTGGCAGCGCATTCCAGGCCCCCACCACCCTCTGTGTAAAATATGTCCGTCTGATATCTGTGTTAAACCTCCCCCCTTTCACCTTGAACCTATGACCCCTCGTGAACGTCACCACCGACCTGGGGAAAAGCTTCCCACCGTTCACCCTATCTATGCCTTTCATAATTTTATACACCTCTATTAAGTCTCCCCTCATCCTCCGTCTTTCCAGGGAGAACAACACCAGTTTACCCAATCTCTCCTCATAACTAAGCCCCTCCATACCAGGTAACATCCTGGTAAACCTCCTCTGTACTCTCTCCAAAGCCTCCACGTCCTTCTGGTAGTGTGGCGACCAGAACTGGACGCAGTATTCCAGATGCGGCCGAACCAACTTTCTATACATTGGTTGAAGGTGGTTATTTCCTGGCACTTGTGTGGTATGAATGTTACATACCATTTATTAGCCAAAACCTGAATATTGTCCAGATCCTGATGCCTGTGGATATGACTGCTTCAGTATCTGATGAGTTTCAAATGATGCTGAACATTGTACAATCATCCCTGAGCATCCGCACGTCAGACATTATGATGGTGAGAAGTTCATTAATGAAGCACTTGAAGGTGTTTGGGCCTATGACACTACCCTGAGGAACCCCTACAGCAACATCCTGGGACTGAGGTGATTGATCTCCAACCACCACAACCATTTTCCTCTGTGCCAGGTATGACTCCAACAAGTGGAGAGTTTTCTCCCAATTCCCACTGACTTCAGTTTTGCTTTAGCAGCATGATGCCAGACTTGGTCAAATACAAGGTCATGTGTCGGGACCATATGAGTTTTCCCCTGGGCGTGGGCAGCCACACAGGGTGTATGAGCTGCTCGGTATTATCAATAATTATTGTTATTAGTCCCCGTTATTGCAATCCAGTATTTCAATAGATTCAAATAACCAATTATCCGATAACATCTGACTGGTTCCAAAGTCAAATGCATATCCATTACACTGGGCAACACTAGTGTGCACATCTAAAGATCTTTTTATAGCCAAGGCAAACCAACTGCCGACTCAGGGGAAGGGAATCTATAGTTTACATGGGCAGCACGGTGGCACAGTAGTTAGCACTGCTGCCTCACAGCGCCAGGGACCTGAGTTCAATTCCCGGCTTGCGTCACTGTCAGTGTGGAGTTTGCCATTCTCCCCATGTCTGCATAGGTTTCCTCTGGGTGCTCCAGTTTCCTCCCACAGTCTGAAAGACATGCTGGTTAGGTGCATTGACCCGGTCAGGCGCCAGAATGTAGCGACTAGGCGAATTTCACAGTAATTTCATAGCAGTGTTAATGTAAGCCTTACTTATGACTAATAAATAAACTTTACTTTACATACATAATTCCACTGACACATCTCCACGTCTCCTTTTTTATCCCATTGGCCATACGAAAGACTTCAAGGAGACCCATGATAGCATAAGACTGCTGAACTGTTTCTTTACATTACTATATAAAGAAACAACCCTGTGAGCCTTCCAGAATATTCAGCCTCTCAATCCTTTTCTGCCCATCATGGTTGATCAAGTTCTTTTACTCACCATTGCTCCATATCTGTTAATGCCCATTCCTAACATCAAAATCTCTTCTAAGTTTAATTTGACTCCATATCCACAGAATTTTGGGGGAAGAAATCATTTGTGCTTCTGAATATCACTGTTAAAAAGCTGAGCTCTCATTTTAAGAAAAAGGCATAATTTGAATTGTCATCTAATGCAAATTGATTCCGTGACAGCTGGAGATAAGCAATAACATGAAAATAAATGGCTGCTTTTATTCATAAAAATGGAACAATGTATTTTTTAATGCTCTCTGTGGGCTGAATTTTACTTTGGGACCAGGGTAAATGTCAGGGGCAAACCTACTGTCACTGGACCAGTTCACCCCACAGCCATTTAACAATCACAAGCTACTGGTTAGATTGAGACGGCCCTTCCTCTCCCATTGGAGAGGAACTTCAGCCTCCTAGAGCAGTTAGCCAATCAAATCACTGTCAGCTCTCTGGTACCAGCAATGCCATCTGGAGTAGTGACCACTACTGGGACTGGAGTGAGTCACTCAGGGAAGTGAGCTGCACTGAAATCAGACATCAAATTATGTCCCGGGGCTCACTGGGCTAAGTTGGCATTTCCTGGTGAGGGAGCGAAGGCAGTGGGAAGCTGATGTGGTCAGAGCAAGAGGAGGGGAAGCACGGGTAATAATAGCGTAGGCGGCTACCAATGGTAGCCCATAAAAGAGGAACCTCCCCTTGCTTGGCTACTAGTCCACTCAGAGAAACATGAAAAACTGGAAAGTTGGCAGCAGCCTCCCCCTCCACCCTATGGGTAAATTACAGCAGCGGTGAAAGGAGACCCATTAATTGGCCACTTAATTTCCTCAATTGGCCCACAGGTGGCAAGCCTCCCAATGCCTTCCCACTGCTAGTAAAATTGCTGCAGGTGTATGGGTACACTCGTAGGTGCTAGGAAAAGCACACATGCCCAATTTTACAGCTTCCCTCCCCAACCATCATCAAGAAGGCAGGTTGGTACCTGAATGGCTGTAAATTAGAAGAGGGAAGTGTGCAGCGGGACCTGGGTGTTCTTGTGCGCCAGTCGCTGAAGATAAGCATGCAGGTGCAGCAGGCGGTAAAGAAGGCAAATGGTATGTTGGCACTTATTGCGAGAGGTTTTGAGTAAAGGAGCAGAGATGTGTTGTTGTAATTATACAATTAGTAAGGCCACACCTAGAATATTGTGTGCAAATTTGGTCTCCTTTTCTGAGGAAGAATGTTCTTGCTCTCGAGGGAGTGCAGAAAAGGCTTACCAGGCTGATTCCGGGCATGATGGGACTGATGTATGAGGAGTGATTGACTAGGTTAGGATTGTTTTCACTGGAGTTCAGATGAATGAGGGGGGATCTCATAGAGACTTATAAAATTCTAGCAGGATGGTGGATGCAGCAAGGATGTTCCCGATAGTGGGGGAGTCCAGAACCAAGAGTCACAGTCTGAGGATTCGGGGTAGACCATTTAAGATGGAGATGAGGAGGCATTTCTTCACCCAAAGAGTGGTGATCCTGTGGAATTCATTATCACAGGAAGTAGTTCATAGAATCATAGAAACCCTACAGTGCAGAAAGAGGCCATTCGGCCCATCGAGTCTGCACCGACCACAATCCCACCCAGGCCCTACCCCCATATCTCTACATATTTTACCCACTAATCCCTCTAACCTATGCATCTCAGGACACTAAGGGGCAATTTTAGCATGGCCAATCAACCTAACCCGCACATCTTTGGACTGTGGGAGGAAACCGGAGCACCCGGAGGAAACCCACGCAGACACGAGGAGAATGTGCAAACTCCACACAGACAGTGACCCGAGCCGGGAATCGAACCCAGGTCCCTGGAGCTGTGAAGCAGCAGTGCTAACCACTGTGCTACCGTGCCGCCCAGTTGATGCCAAAACATTGCATGTATTCAAGAGGTAGCTAGATATTTCACGAGGGGTGAATGGGATCAAAGGTTATGGGGAGAAAGCAAGATTAGGCTACTGAGTTGGTTGGTCAGCCATGATCATGATGAATGGCAGAGCAGGCGGAAGGGCCAAATGGCCTCCTCCTATCTTCTACGTTCCTATGTCCCCAGGGACCAATGAAACACACACAGATAATGAGTGTGATTTTACTGGTCCGTCAGCCATGGGTGCAATTCCCGTCATGGCCCCAAAATCTCAGGAGAGGCCAAAAACAGGATTTGCACCGACGAGATTTCCAATCACAATGTTCCTGGGCCCTCCCTGATAACACAATCAGGTTCACATCCATTAATTGGAATGCACTTCAATATCATTAGCAATGTTATAATCAATCTTCAAAGCTCGTTGAATCATCCCACCCACCAGCATGATGTCATGCAGGCACGAATTGCAACTGCTCTTTAAAAATGGGAACCAGGCACCATGACCTCCAGGAGGAAGAATCATAGAATCCTACAGTACAGAAGGAGGCCATTCAGCCCACCAAATCTGCACTGACCACAATCCCACCCAGGCCCTATCCCCATAACCCCATTCATTTAACCTAGCTATCCCCCCTGACACTGAGGGGCAATTTAGCATGGCCAATCCACCTAACTTGCACATCTTTGGACTGTGGGAGGAAACCAGAGCACCCAGAGGAAACCCACACAGACACGGGGAGAATGTGCAAACTCCACACAGACAGTGACCCAAGCTGGGATTCAAACATGGGACCCTGGCGCTGTGAGTCAGCAATGCTAACCACTGTGCCACCGTGTCGCCCGGAAAGGAGGTGAGAACCCCTCTCAACCTTGTATAAGGATATACAACAAGACAGTATTCGCTGGTAGCTGGAGAGGGGGCCTCCTTCAAGGGTGTCGGGGATGGGGGGATTTGGAGGTGAGGGAGAAGGTGATTGGGGGTCTCTTCCAGGATGGGGGCTGCAGCTGGTGTATGTTATCTTGAAGCCTTCAGCCTGCCTGTTTTAAAAAGTGATCATAGCCTGAATGATTCTGGAACCTGTCTGTTTTAAAAAGTGTTGATGTGGAGATGCCGGCGTTGGACTGGGGTAAACACAGTAAGAAGTCTAACAACACCAGGTTAAAGTCCAACAGGTTTATTTGGTAGCAAATGCCACTACTTTCGAAGCGTGCTGCTCCTTCGTCAGGTGGAGTGGGAAATGTGCTCACAAACAGGGCATACAGAAACACAAACTCAATTTACAGAATAATGATTCACTCTGTCTCTGATCCCTCACAGAGTTCCGAGGGATCTTGGAATGGAATCATGGAGTTGGTGATTCTACTAATAACTGCACTGGAGGAGCACAGTCTCCATAGGCTCATAGGCTCCACAGCACATAGGCTCAAGGGCGGGAAGCAGTTCAGGCTGAACAGGAAACTTGAAGGTGAACATGCAGAAGACCGGGGGTTCACAGGACCCAGTTGTCCTTCATGGAGCTGTCAAACAACATGTGCCACTGGAGACTCTGCCTCACAAAGGAGACCTATGCAAAGTTCTTTCAAACCACATAAAGGAGGAGGACACCTGCTCCCTGTGGCTGTGAAGCTAATGGTAGCCCTCAACTTTAATGCCTCAGGATCATTCCAGGGCTCAACGGGTGACCTTTGTGGCATTTCACAGTCATCCGCACACAAATGCACATAAAGGTACTCTATGCCAAGGCTTTGGACTACATTAATTTTGTCCTGGAACAAGCCCATCAGAACAAGATGGCTGTAGGATTTGTTCCCATCCCCAATCTGCCACAAGTGCAAGGGATCTAACAACACCAGGTTAAAGTCCAACAGGTTTATTTGGCAGCAAACGCCACTAGCTTTCGGAGCGCTGCTCCTTCGTCAGGTGAGTGGGAGTTCTGTTCACAAACAGGGCGTATAAAGACACAAACTCAATTTACAGAATAATGAATAATGATTGGAATGCGAGTCTTTACAGCTAATCAAGTCTTAAAGGTACAGACAATGTGAGAGGAGAGAGCATTAGCACAGGTTAAAGAGATGTGTATTGTCTCCAGACAGGACAGCCAGTGAGACTTTGCAAGTCCAGGTAAGTTGTGGGAGTTACAGATAGTGTGACATGAACCCAAGATCCCGGTTGAGGCTGTCCTCATGTGTGCGGAACCTGGCTATCAGTCTCTGCTCAGTGACTCTGCGCTGTCATGTGTTGTGAAGGCCACCTTGGAGAATACTTACCCGAATATCAGAGGCCGAATGCCCATGACCACTGAAGTGCTCCCCAACAGGAAGAGAACAGTCTTGCCTGGTGATTGTCGAGCGGTGTTCATTCATCCGTTGTCGTAGCGTCTGCATGGTTTCCCCAATGTACCATGCCTCGGGACATCCTTTCTTGCAGCGTTGGCCGAGTTACAAGAGTATGTACCGTGTACCTGGTGGATGGTGTTCTCATGTGAGATGATGGCATCCATGTCAATGATCCGGCACGTCTTGCAGTGGTTGCTGTGGCAGGGTTGTGTGGTGTCGTGGTCACTGTTCTCCTGAAGGCTGGGTAGTTTGCTGCGGACAATGGTCTGTTTGAGGTTGTGCGGTTGTTTGAAGGCAAGAAGTGGGGGTGTGGGGATGGCCTTGGCGAGATGTTCGTCTTCATCAATGACATGCTGAAGGCTCCGGAGGAGATGCCGTAGCTTCTCCGCTCCGGGGAAGTACTGGACGATGAAGGGTACTCTGTCCACCGTGTCCCGTGTTTGTCTTCTGAGGAGGTCGGTGCGGTTTATTAGCTGTGAAGACTCGCATTCCAATCATTATTGATTTTTCTGTAAATTGAATTTGTGTCTTTATATGCCCTGTTTGTGAACAGAACTCCCACTCACCTGACGAAGGAGCAGCGCTCCGAAAGCTAGTGGTGTTTGCTACCAAATAAACCTGTTGGACTTTAACCTGGTGTTGTTAGACTCCTTACTGTGTTTACCCCAGTCCAACGCCGGCATCTCCACATCGTGACAAGTGCAAGGGGCCATCAATGGCACTCATGTGGCTCTATGTGCTCCCTGGCATGAGGGAATCTTGTATATTAACAGGAAGGGGTTCCACTCCCTTAATGTACAGTTGGTGTGTGACCACCAGATGAAGATCATGCACGTGTGCACATTTCCCAGGATGCATGCATGATATTTTCATCCTTGAGCAGTGTCAAATTCCTGTAATATTCGACAGTCACCCAAGCTGCAGGAATGGCTCATTAGGGACAAGGGATACCCATGATGTCCTGGCTGATGACATCGGTATAGAGGCCTGAAACTGAGGCAGAGACCTGTTACAACGAAGCTCACAGTGCCACCAAGTCTGTGATTGAGTGGTGCATTAGGCTGCTGAAGATTCACTTCTGCTGCCTTGACAGATCCAAGGGGCCCTTCAGTTTAGTCCGCAGAGGGTCTCCCGCATCGTCATTGTCTGCTGTGCAGGAGCAGGATGACATCCTCGATGAAGACCAGGTCAATCGGCTCATCTCCTCTGATGAAGACAAGTCCAAGACGGAGTGGTCAAAGAGGAGCCGGAGATGGAGGTCAGGCGGGGGTGAAGATTTGCATGGGCAGAAGAACCAGGGAATTCCTCTTCCATTTGGCCTTGCAACTGCAAGAATGTCGCTGACAACCCTTTATGCTACTCTTGGCTCTGCCTTTGCATCTCTCACAGCTGAAGGACGATCATGTCCAGAGGCATGGCACCTAGCTGGAGCATAGCTGTGTCTTAGGATCCAGCATACCTGGGATGTTCCTATCTCCACATAATGTGCATTAGAAGCAGTGTGATACTCACGAGATAATAACCCTGAAGTCTGCCTGCTATGTTTGCCCACCAAGGTGATAGTATTGCAATGATGGATGGTGTGGGTGATAGGTGTGATGCTTCATCACTGTACCCCTTGGAGGTGCTGTCAAGGGTAGAATTGGAGGCTCTGCTCGTGGATGGAGGAGGCACATCAACTGATGTTCCTGTAAGGCAAGGGACAAGGTTTTATTATGTGACCTGAACAAGGATTTGGGTAATAAATAGCTCACTTGAGACTGGTCTTATGGTGCAGTGGCTCCTCACTTCATTACAGAACAACCTTGCTGTCTGTGCAGGCCCACTTCCGGTCCTCCCTTGCAAGCTCCCTGGCCCACTCCTCGAAAGGTGTCAGGATGCTAAACTCAAGCATACCATTGCCCATTTTCTCTCTCACTCTCTTTCTTAGTGGCTACGGGCTATTTTCTTCTGCAGGGGCACAAAAGGAGAAATTGTGAGCCAGATGCCTGGAGAGTTAGAGATTGAGGACAACTGGCATGTGTGGGCACTGCACCTAAGCAGTGCCCACTTGCCCTTTTTCGTTCCCCAAGACTTGCTCCTCAGGCTTAGCATTTTCATTTGTGAAAGGGATGTTTTCAAAGTGCCTAAAAATTGCGATCCATATCACATCGCCAGTGCAGGTGGGAACCATGACCATTTTCACACTGGAAATGAAACCTTGTCATTTTTTTATTAGTTTCCACCCAATATCTCCATCAATATTTCCATGCTAAAAGGATTAGTCATCTTCTCTTTGGCGCGGGGTTTTCCTTATCACATTTCTCTGGTTGACTCACTTTCTTCTCACTTTTATCTAATAGCAGTGTTTCCATGCTTTGTTTCTTCAACTACCTAGATTGTTAACATTATCAAAACATTGCTCAAAGTGGATTTACAGTTTGGCCTCAGTTAATTGAAACTACCCATAATAATGGGGGTGAATCACTGTTTTAAAATTTCCTGTGTAGAATATTTACCATCACCTTAAACGAACATTGAATATTAATATATTTCAAATTGTATTAACAGCTGGGCTGCAATTTTACACATGGTGATAAGTGGGCATAAAAATTTATAGATCAAAATTAGTCTATTACTTTTCCATTGCAAAAGTGTGCAGGAATTTTCAAGCTGGGCAATTTTATTGCCCACTTAACCTCCATCAAAAACTAACCCCCCCAGGCAGGAAGGATACATTTAATGCCATTATGGCAAATCCTCATTTTCTGATATAGGTTTAAAATGAAACAAAAATATACCAGCTGGTCAATTTATGTTAATTGAACCTAATCTTAATGGAAGGTGACAAATCCTTTGATTGGTGTTTTCCAATAATCTCACATCTCATTCTACCAATGCCCTAGATCAGACTCAAATCAATTTTATGACTTGCCACAATTCTAAACCAATATGTTGACTTCACAAACTCTATCATCATTTTGTTTTTAATGTAAAACAAAAACTTTTTAAAAAGCAAGTTATATCCTCTCTCATTTTTTTATTCATTCATGGGATGTGAGTATTGCTGGCAAGGCTCGCATTTGATATCCTTCCCTAATTGCCCTTGCAAAGGTGGTGGTGAGCCGCTTTCTTGAATCACTGCAGTAGAGTGGTGCAGATACACCCACACTACTGGGAAGATTGTTCCAGGATTTTAATCCCATAACAGTGAGGAACAGCGATACATTTCCATGTAAATGTGGTGGGTGGTTTGAAAGGGAACTTGCAGGTGGTGGTGTTCCCATGCATGTATTGCCCTTGCCCTTCTAGGTGGCAGAGGTTCGGGTTTGAAAGAAGCTTGGAAAGTTGCTGCAGTGGCTGTTGTGGATGGTACAAACTGCTGTCACTGTGCATTGGTGGTGGAGGAAGTGAAAGTTTAAGGTTGTTGAATGGGGTACCGATCAAGTGGGTTGCTTTAGCCTAAACGGTGTTGAGATCCTTGAGTTGTTGGAGTTGTAATCATCCAGGAAGATGGAGAATATACCATCACACTCCAGACTTGTGCCTTGCAGATAGTGGACAGGTTTTGGGGCGTGAGATGGTGATTTTCCTCCACAGAATTCCCAGTCTCTAACCACAGTATTATATGGCTGGTCAAGTTCAGTTTCTGGTCAATGGTAATTCCCAAGATATTGATAGTGGGAAATTCAGTGATAATAATGTCATTGAATGTCAAGGGGAGATGGTTAGATTCTCTCTGGTTGGAGATGGTGATTCCCTGGTACTTGTGCGGCTAGATGACACTTTCTACTTATCAGCCCAAGCTTGGATATTGTCCAAGTCTTGTTACACATGGACATGAACTGCTTCAGTATCTGAGGAGTTGCAGAATGGTACTGAACATTGTACAGTCATCAGCAAAATCCCAAATTTTGATGTTATGATTGAGAGAAGGTCATTGTTGAAGTAGCTGAAGAAGGTTAGGCCTAGAATATTACCCTGAGGAACGCTTGCAGTGAAGTCGTGAGACTGAGATGATTGACATCCAATAACCACAACCATCTTCCTTTGTGCCAGGTATGGCTCCAACTAGTGAAAAGGTTTCCCTAATTCTGATTGACTCCAGTTTTGTTAGGGCTCCTTAATGCCAGACATGGTGAAATGCTGCCTTAATGTCAAGGGCAGTCACTCAACTCCCCTTTGGAACTCAGCTCTTTTGTCCATGTTTGAAACAAGACTCTAATGTGATCAAGAGCTGAGTGACTCTGGTGAAACCCAAACTGAGTGTCAGTGAACAGATTATTGTTGTACAGGTGCCACTTGATAGCACTTTTAACAGCACCTTCTATCATTTGGTGATGGTCGATAAGTAGCTGATGGGGGTGATAATTTGTCAGATTGGATTTGTCATGCTTTTTGTGGACAGGACATGCCTGAGCAATTATACACATTGTTGGATAGATGTCAGTGTTGTATCTGTACTGAAGCAGCATGGCTAGGGGCATGGCCTTTTCTGGTGTACAAGTCTTCGGTACCATGCCAGAACATTGCAATGTTTGTAACAGATCTATGCATATGAAATTACGTATTATGAATGGGCACAATTTTTGATATTCCTTGGGGAAAATTAATGCTCATGTTTCAATGAGGACAAGCCAAAGTACGTTGCTCATAAAAACAGGATCCAGACTTTAAAAAGGCTGCATTATATGCCTGCAAAAAGATCCAGAAACATTAGACGCTGAACATAGGACCTAACCATGTAACATGCAGCTGTTTCTTTCAGTAGAGGAGGAAGAAAAAATCTAGGACATTGTGTGAGGCCCGATTCAGGCCCTCACAGCAGCACTGATGTTCGGTGTCACGTTTTGCACATGAATGACAGCATCCATGCTGTACCTCTCAAGGAGACAACACACTCAGTAGGGGAAGAGGAAAGGGACGGACATATAATAATATTAATGGTAACTCACCTCCTGAGTTTTCAAAGCCTGTCCACCAGCTACAAGGCACAAGCCATTTGGCTGGATAAATGCAGCTCAAACACCCAAGAAGCTCAACACCATTCAGGACAATCCTGAAACATTTACTTCCTTCAGAACTGGCATGCAGTGGCAGCAGTATGGCAATATGTACCATCTACAAGGTGCACTGACCCAATTCACCAAGGCCCCTTCAACAGTACGTTCCAAACACATGACCTCTATGACCTAGAAGGACAAAATACACATTTGAACACCACCACCTAAATGTTCACCCACAAGTCACTCACCATCCTGACATGGAACTATATTGCCATTCCTTCACAGTTGCTGGCTCAAAATCCTAAAACAGGACAATGGGTGTACCTACACCACATGGACGGCAGTGTATCAAGATGGCAGGTGATTAAACATTCTAAAGAGAAATTAGTATTGGACAACAAAGCTAACCTTGCTAGTGATTCCTCACATCTCATGAACAAATAATAAAAGCTTAGCAGTGAACTTCACTTCACCAAATCTTTCCACATTATTCATAGAATCCAGACATTGCAGAAAGAGACCTTCGGCCCATCAAGTCTGCACTGACCACAATCCCACCAAGGCCCTATCCCCATAAACCTACTATTTACCCTACTAACCCCTGACACTAAGGGCAATTTAGCGTGGCCAATCAACCTAACCCGCACATTTTTGGAGTGTGGGAGGAAACCGGAGCACCCGGAGAAAACCCACGCAGACACAGGGAGAATGTGCAAACTCCACACAGACAGTGACCCAAGCCGGGAATTGAACCCGGGTCCATGGCACTATGAGGCAGCCGTGCTAAACACTGCCACCACGCTACCCAAAGGAAGAATTGTAGCATGCCACTCTCAAAGTTGGCTTTGAGCTGAGACACAAGACCTGATATCGATCATATGCATCACTTTCCTTGTTCCATCTTATTCTTTATCTTTTTCATCATCCAAGGAAGTCTGGCTTTGGTACCTACCTTTCCCCCTCTGGGAAGTGTCCCTGAAAAATCTTCTCTCTAAATGCAGCCCATTGTCCTGTTAGTTTTGTTTGAAATTCATTCATGCCAATTTGCCTGGAACAGATCAGCTCTCACATTTCTGTTACAGATAGAAGGGGAATTAATTTAAATAGCTCCGGTTTCAGCTCTCACTGTCTGTCTGTAAACAGAAACCAATTGATTTTTGATTTCCCCAAACATTAAATATGGACTTAAGTGGTGGACTTACAGATGATGACCCCTGTGCCATTTTCTCCTCATTTTCTGAGCCCTTCCCCCAACTGCTCACCCCCCTCCTCAACAACAACCCCTCCCCCCACCCAAATGCCAAAGCCAAGAAAGTACACAAATTGATAAATGCTTTACCTGTAAAAACATGTTTGAGTAATTGCCTTATTGAAATCTAAGCTTATCTTTTGTCTGATTGCAAAATTATACATATTGCAATGTGTGGTGAACAAACACAGAACTCAGGCAACACAGAGCCCTCCTTGATCTCCAGCCAGCAGACAAGATCCCTGTCACCTCCATTAAATACCACCAGTTCACTGTTTCGCTCACCATAGGTGCTGCCTGATACAGCATTTTCTGACTTAATAAACCTGTGCCCATGTTCATTACACATGAAAATCCACAAAGCAACATTGACGTCATATGGGGGGATAAGACCATAAGATATCGGAGCAGAAGTAGGCCATTCAGCCAGTCTGCTTTGCCATTCTATAATGGCTGATAAATTTCTCAATTTATGGGGAGAGAAAAGTAATAGGGATACAAAGAATATACAAAAAACAGCATCTGAAAACACCATGAATAAAAAAGCCCTCTCAGCCAAAAATGAATAAGACTGCAGAGAATGTGAGAGTGTGGGGCCTTACTCATTTTTACTGGTTTAGTGGTATAATTCTCTCCCATTCCCTAAACACATTAAAGCTTTGCAGATTATCTTTAAATACTGAAGACAGATTCCACTTCACATCAGCATTTTATTCATTTGCGAAAAAGTCCGATTACTGAAAGCAAGGCAGGCTTCCCCAGTGCAAACATGTGTGCAACATTGTAGCTATTTGCTACCACTACTTGCTTTCAAACAACCACCCAACTTCAAACAGACCATTGTTCACAGCAAACTACCCAGCCTTCAGAACAGCAAACACAACACCACACAACCCTGCCACAGCAACCTCTGCAAGATGTGCAGGATTGTCAACATGGATACCGTAAAAAGTCTAACAACAAGTAAGTCAATTAGCGGGTAAATATGTGGGGGTAGAGCCTGGGTGGGATTGTGGTCGGTGCAGACTCGATAGGCCGAATGGCCTCCTTCTGCACTGTAGGGTTTCTGTGATTTCTGTGATTTCTGTGACCAGGTTAAAGTCCAACAGGTTTACTTGCTACCAAATAAACCTGTTGGACTTTAACCTGGTGTTGTTAGACTTTTTACTGTGTTTACCCCAGTCCAATGCCGGCAGCTCCACATCATAACATGGATACCACCATCACACGAGTACACCACCCACCAGGTACACGGTACATACTCATGCGATTCGACCAAAGTTGTCGACCTCATACGCTGCAGCAAAGGATCTCCCAAAACGTGGAACATCGGCGAGACCATGCTACAACAATGGAAGAACAGAGACCGTGCAACAATTGCCAGGCAGGAGAGTTCCCTTCTAGTCGGGGAGCACTTCAGCAGTCAAGGGCATTCAGCCTCCAATCTTCGGGTAAGCATTCTCCAAGGTGGCCTTCAACGCACGACAACGCAGAATCGCCAAGCAGAAACTGATAGCCAAGTTCCGCACGCATGAGGATAGCCTCAACTGGGATCTTGGGTTCATGTCACACAACTTGTAACCCCCACCATACTGCCTGGGTTTACAAAATCCTATTAACTGTTCTGGCTTGAGACAATTCACCACACCTCTTTAACCTGTGATTATCCCTCCCTCCACATACACACTGATTGTACCTGCAAAGTGTTGATTACCTGTAAAGACTCACGTTCCAACCATTCTTCACATTCCAATCTGTAATTATCTTGCAATTGTGTCTTTGTATACGTCGTGTTTGTGAACCTACCTCCACTCACCTGATGAAGGAGCGGCACTCCGAAAGCTTGTGATTCCAAATAAACATGTTGGAGTTTAACCTGGTGTTGTGAGACTTCTTACTGAGCCCATCGCAGTCCAATGCTTGCATCTCCACCTCATAAATTGTAGCTGGGCAGTGAGTATCTGAGTTGCTGTGTTGCTGTGGTCACGCTGCAAGAAGGGCCTGGAAGCTTCAGTGGGCCCCATGCCATGTTCCACAGGACAAAGCCGTGCCTCATGTGCCCCACTCACAGCCTCACGTCCAATCAGAATGCGGACAGCCAAAAGGACAGGACTGCTGTAGCAGCTCTTGAACAACTATGACCTGCAAATTCCAAATAAAACTTGAATCCTTTAGTCCCACAAAGTTCAAACAGGACAAAGCAAAGAGCAAGAAATGTAAGTGCAAATATAATGGAGTCATATGAGCTTCATATACAGATTGCCAAGTTTTCTGTCTTGTCCACAACCAAAGCTGGACATCTCCACAAAATGTATCATGCCCATTTATGTCTTCATTTTCTGCCCTCATTTCATCCCATCTCTCTTGGCCTTGTACACCTCCAAGCCACATATCATCCCCAATTGCAGATCGTCCTTTCTCTTGCTTCCCTCCATTTTCAACTGGAAATAATCTAATTCTCTTATCTGTTGAATAGCTCTTCAGTCAAAAGGTACAGGGCATTGGTGAGGCCACAGCTGGAATACTGTGTGCAGTATTGGTCCCCTTATGTGAGGAAGGATGTATTGGCATTGGAGGGAGTGCAGAGAAGGTTCACCAGGTTGATACCGGAGATGAGTGGTTTGGATTATGAGGAGAGGCTGAGGAGATTGGGTTTGTACTCGTTGGAGTTTAGAAGGATGAGGGGGGATCTTATGGAGACTTATAAGATAATGCGGGGGCTGGATAGGGTGGAGGTGGAGAGATTCTTTCCACTTAGTAAGGAAGTTAAAACTAGAGGACACAGCCTCAAAATAAAGGGGGGTCGGTTTAAGACAGAGTTGAGGAGGAACTTCTTCTCCCAGAGGGTGGTGAATCTCTGGAATTCTCTGCCCACTGAGGTGGTGGAGGCTACCTCGCTGAATATGTTTAAAGCGCGGATGGATGGATTCCTGATCGGTAAGGGAATTAAGGGTTATGGGGATCAGGCGGGTAAGTGGTACTGATCCACGTCAGATCAGCCATGATCTTATTGAATGGCGGGGCAGGCTCGAGGGGCTAGATGGCCTACTCCTGCTCCTATTTCTTATGTTCTTAAAAGGTTAGTTTCTTCCCTGCAGTTTTCATTGGCACTGCAAGGCCACAGGTCTCTCCATAACTGTCCTTTTCTCCCCCATCTGATAGCTGCTTGAGACCTGCACCCTCTGGAAGCTTCATGTCAGCTCAGTATTCATTCAAACTGTGGGTGTCAGGACACAGCTGTTCTAGCATCTGGTGTAGTTCAGGTTCTGCTTTTTTGTATTCAACATGCCACGACAAGAAGAATTGTTTTGTCAGCTTGTGAGTGAGGTGCCCTCAATCTTACTGTGTGATTTCCCTTCAGATGGGACCTGTACAAAAAGGACGGGCTGTTTCTTAACTGGAAGGGCATTAACATCCTGGCAGGGAGATTTGACCATGCAGTTCGGGTGGATTTAAACTAATAAAGCAGGGGAGTGGAATCCACGGCATAGAATCATAGAATCCCTACAGTGCAGAAGGAGGCCAATCGGCCCATTGAATCTGCACCGACCACAATCCACCCAGGCGCTATTCCTGTAACCCCACATATTTACCCTGCTGATCCCCTGACACTAGGGTCAATTTAGCACGGCCAATCAACCTAGCTTGTACATCTTTGGACTGTGGAAGGAAACCAGAGCACCCAGAGGAAACCCACACAGACAGGGGGAGAATGTGCAAACTCCACACAGACAGTGACCTGAGGCTGGAATTGAACCCAGGTCCCTGGCACTGTGAGGCAGCAGTGCTAACCACTGTGCTACCATGCCTCCCCAGTAGGTAGTAGCAGTAGCAGTAGGTCAGAGAGTACAGAGACTGTGGAGAACTCAGTGAATGGGTCCAGTAAGGCTAAGAGAAATAAAATATAGGTACATAGGTAAAAAAAAGGGATGAGGTCCTAAAAGCAGAATACAGGGAGCTAGGAAGAAAGTTAAGAAACCGGACCTCAAAGGTAGTGATCTCAGGATTACTACCGGTGCCACGTGCTAGTCAGAGTAGAAATGACAGGATATATCGGATAAATACGTGGCTGAAGAGATGGTGTCAGGGGGAGGGTTTCAGATTCCTGGGGCATTGGGACCGGTTCTGGGGGAGGTGGGACCTGTACAAATTGGAACGGTTACACCTGGGCAGGACTGGGACTGATGTCCTAGGGGGAGTGTTTGTTAGAGCGGTTGGGGAAGGTTTAAACTAATTTTGCAGGGGGGATGGGAACTGATGTAAGGAGTCAGAGAAGGAGGGAGCAAAGACAAAAACAAAAGGTAGAAAAGGGAATAAGAAAACTGATAGGCAGAGAAACCAAGGACAAAGTTCAAACAGGGCTATAGAGAAAAATACTGGGATCAAGACAAACAATGGTAAAAAGACAAGCTTAATGCTCGGAGCATTTGTAATAAAGTGAATGAACTAATCGCGCAGCTAGATATGAACGGGTACGAATATAATTGGGATTATGGAGACATGGCTGCAGGGTGACCAGGGGTGGGAATTAAATGTCTATTCAATATTTAGGAAGGACAGGCATGAAGGAAAAGGGGGTGGAGTGGCACTGCTGGTTAAAGAAGAAATTAACACAATAGTGAGAAAGGATATTGGTTCTGACAATGTGGAGTCTGTATGGGTAGAGTTGAGAAATACCAAGGGGCAAAAACATTAGTGGGTGTCATATATAGACCTCCAAACTGCAGTGCTGATGTTGGGATTGGCATTAAACATGAAATTAGTGATGCATGTGATAAGGGAATATCAGTGATCATGGGTATTTTAATCTGCACATCAAATCAGTCACAATGCCGTAGAGGAGGAATTCTTGGAGTGTATCTGGGTTAGTTTTCTTGACCAATATGTGGAGGAACCAACTAGAGAGCAGGCCATCTTAGACTGGATACTGTGTAATGAGAAGGGAATCATTGCCAATCTAGCTGTACGAGACCCCTTGGAGATGAGCGACCATAACATGATAGAATTTTGTATCAAGATGGAGAGTAAAATAGTTGATTTGGAGACTAGGGTGCTGAATCTTAATAAAGGAAACTATGAGGATATGAGGCATGAGTTGGCCTTGATAGATTGGGCAGAGTTACTGAAAGGGATAACAGTGAAAAGGCAAAGGCAAACATTCAAGGAATGCATGGAGGAACTGCACCAACTGCTTATTCCTGTCTGGCACAAAAGCAAAATGAGTAAGAGGGCCAATCCATGGCTTACAAAGGAAATTAGAGAGAGTATTCGATCTAAGGAAGAAGCATACAGATTGACCAAAAAAATTAATAGGTCTGGGGATTGGGAGCAGTTTAGAATTCAGCAAAGAAGGACAAAGGGATTGATTAAGAAGGGAAAAATACAGTACGAAAGTAAGCTTGCAGGGAACATAAAGACTGACACTAAGAGTTTTTATACATATGTAAAGAGAGAGGTTGGTGAAGACAAATGTAGGTCCCCTACAAAGAAATGGGGGAATGTATAATAGGGGACAAAGAAATGGCCGAGCAACTGAATACATACTTTGGCTCTGTCTTCACAAAAGAGGACACAAATAAGTTGTCAGAAATGTTGGAGAATGCAAGATTTAATGAGAGGGAAGAACTGAGGGAGATCATTATTAGTAGAGAAATGGTACTGGGAAAGTTGATGGGATTGAAGGCAGATAAATCCCCAGGGTCTGGTAATCTACATCCCAGAGTATTTAAGGAAGTGGCTCTAGAAATAGTGGATGCATTGGTGGTCATCTTCCAGGATTCTATAGACTCTGGAACAGTCCCTGCAGATTGGAGGGTAGCGAATGTCACTCCAATATTCAAAAAGGGAGGTAGAGCGAAAACAGGGAATTATAGACCAGTAAGCTTAACATTAGTAGTGGGGAAAATTCTCGAATCCATTATTAAGGACTTTATAGCAGAGCATTTAAAAAGCAGTGGCAGGATCAGACAGAGTCAGCATGGATTTATGAAGGGGAAATCATGCTTGACAAATCTGTTGGAATTCTTTGAAGATGTAACTAGTAGAGTTGACAAGGGGAACCAATAGATGTGGTATATTTGGACTTTCAGAAAGTCCCACACAAGAGATTATTGTGCAAGATTAAAGCGCATGGGATTGGAGGAAGTGTATTGAGATGGATAGAAAACTGGTTGGCAGAGAGGAAACAAAGAGTAGGAATTAATGGGTGCTTTTCAAATTGGCAGGCAGTAACTAGTGGAGTGCCACAGGGATCCCAGTTATTCACAATATATATTAATGATTTGGATGAGGGAACAAAATGGAACATCTCAAAGTTGGGTGGGAGGGTGAACTGTGACGTGGATGCAGAGACCCTTCAGAATGATCTGGACAGATTGGGTGAGTGGGCTAATCAATGACAGATGCAATATAATTAGTATAAGTGTGAGGTTATTCACTTTGGGAGCAAAAACAAGAAGGCAGATTACTACTTGAATGGCTGTAAATTGGGAGAGGGGGGACCTGGGTGTCCTTGTGCACCAGTCACTGAAAGTAAGCGTGCAGGTGCAGCAGGTGGTAAAGAAGGCAAATGGCATGTTGGCTTTCATTGCGAGAGGTTTCGAGTACAGGAGCAGGGATGTGTTGTTGAAATTACACAGGGCCTTGGTGAGGCCACTCAAAGAGTATTGTGTGCAGTTTTGGTCTCATTTTCAGAGGAAGGATGTTCTTGCTCTTGAGGGAGTGCAGCGAAGGTTTACCAGGCTGTTGTGGGAATTTTACTGCCGGAGTCAGACTGGAGATTCAACAATACAGTTTTATTTCAGACATGAAGCTTCGAGGGAGAAAGCGCTGGTACTCCGCAGTACTTTGGCAGCTACCTTCTCAATAATACAATAGGAGTTGAGCATTTTTATACTTTCCAAACAATAGATTAGCCATTTAACACATCGTTATAGTCGAGTAGACAGATCATGGTGATCAGTAGTTAACACATTGTTACAGTCAGAGAGATACAGACTTGGGCATTTAACATCGCATTGTTTCATAGAATGGATACATTTCCTCTATCAATGACTAGTTTCGGCCTATCCATACAGTGATTGGTTTTGCTGCATTTATGTGTTTCTGTCCTCATCTATAGCTAACCTCTTTGTCAGACTTTATTGTCCTGGGTCTGTCCTTATCTTTAAAGTGCCTCAAGCTCTTACTGGCTTCCTGCAGTATCTGATTCCTGCATGTTTTAATTTTAAGTAGCTGTCTGTGCTAAAAGTCAGCGCCTGCTTAATGTCTCTTTCTCAAGTAACCATTTTATGTGCCAGGCAACCATTTTGTGTTTTTTTTCCACTACAAGGCTGACTCCGGGGATAGCGGGACTGATGTATGAGGAGCGATTGACTCGGTTAGGATTGTTTTCGCTGGAGTTCAGACAAATGAGGGGGGATCTCATCAAGGCTTATAAAATTCTAACAGGTTTAGACAGGATAGATGCAGGGAGGATGTTCCCGATGGTGGTGCAGTCCAGAACCAGAGGTCACAGTCTGAGGATTCAGAGACCACCATTTAGGATGGAGGTGAGGAGACATTTCTTCACCCAAAGAGTGGTGAGCCTGTGGAATTCATTACCACAAGAAATAGTTGATGCCAAAACATTGAATGCATTCAAGAAGTGGCTGGATATAGCACTTGGGGCAAATGGGATCAAAGGTTATGGGGAAAAAGCAGGATTAGGCTATTGAGTTGGATGATCAGCCATGATCTTAATGAACGGCGGAGCAGGCTCGAAGGGCCAGATGGCCTTCACCTGCTCCTATCTTCTATGTTTCTATGTAAAACACAGGGAGAGTGTACACAACATGACAGGACAGATGGTTTGAGGTGTGGTTGCTTTAATACAAGGAGTATGACAGGTAAGGCGGATGAAGTAAATCTTGGATTACGACATGGAACTATGATGTCGTGGCAATTACGGAGACTTGGATGAAAGATGGACAGGTTAGCATTCCAGGATTTAGATGGTTCAGGCGAGATAGAAAGGGTGACAAAAGAGGTGGGGGTGTTGCTTTACTGATTAGGGAGAATGTCACAGCTATACAGAGGGGGAACACCTTGGTGGGATCATGCAGTGAGGCTATATGGGTAGAACTCAGGAACAGGGGCAGTGCAATCACACTGTTGGTGTTGTACTACAGACCTCCCAACAGCCAGCATGAAGTGGAGGAACTGATATGTCAGCAGATTATGGGAAGATGTATAAACAACAAGGTTGTTGTAATGGGCGATTTTAACTTCCCCAACTTAGACTGGGATTCAGGGGCTTGAACAAGGCAGAGTTTGTTCAGTGTTCCAAGAGTGCTTCTTGAGGCAATGTGTAGATTGTCCAACTCGGAAGGGGCTATCTTAGATCTGGTTCTGGGAAACGAGCCCGGACAGGTAGTTGATGTCTCAGTGGGGACCATTTTGGGAACGGTAATCACAATTCTTTCAGTTTCAAGATACTTGTAGAAAAGGATAGAAGTAATCCCTGAATGAAAGTACTAAACTGGGGGAAGGCTAATACGACAGTAGTTAGACAGGAGCTAGAGAATGTAGACTGGGGGCGGCTGTTTCAGGGTAAACCCACAGCCGATATGTGGGTGTCTTTTAAAAGTCAGTTGTTAACAATTCAGGACAATTATGATGACAAGATTTGGTAACCCTGGATGACAAGAGAGATTGTGAGCTTAGTGAAAAAGAAGAAGGAGGCATACATAAATTTCAAGAAATTGAAAATGGATAAGGTTCTTGAGGAATACAAAGATAGCAAGAAAGAGCTTAAACAAGGACTTAGGATGGCTAAAAGGGGACATGAAACGTCCTTGGCAGGCAGGATAAGGAGAATCCCAAGGCTTCTTATGCATATATAAGGAGGAAGTGGGTAGCTCAGGAAAAAATAGGTCCACTCAAGGATAGTGGAGGGAATTTGAGTGTGGAGCCAGGTGAGGTGGGTGATGTCCTTAACGAGTATTTTGCATCAGTATTCACAAAGGAGAAGGATGTGGTGGATGGTGAGTGTAGAAAAGAGAATGTTGACATTCTAGAATATGTCGGATAAAAAGGGAAGTGGTATTGGAGATTTTGAAAAACACTATAGTGGACATGCCCCCAGGGCCAGATCGGGTCAATCCCAGAATACTGAGAGAGGCAAGGGAAGAAATTGCTGAGGCCTTGGCCAAAGTCTTTGTGTCCTCTTTAGCCACGGGCAAGGTACCAGAGGATTGGAGAATATCTAACATTTCTCCTCTGTTTAAGAAGGGCAGAAGAGACAGTCCAGGAAATTACCAGGGGGCCGGGGCGGGGTGGGGGGGGGGGGGAGGGGGGTGCAGGGGAGTGTTGTTTATTTGCAGCTCTATTAACTTTCTACATTTTTGATTCATGGTGACCATAACTACTGGCCGAGCCATTTTTTTAATAGGAACATGCAAATAACATTAGGATTATGCAGGGGCCAATTGGCAATAAAACACACCTGATGACACTAAGATTGGTGGCATAGTGGACAGTGAAGAAAGTTATCTCCAATTGCAATGGGATCATGATCAATTGGGCCAGTGGGCTGATGAATGGCAGATGGAGTTTAATTTAGACAAATGTGTGGTGATGCATTTTGATAGATTGGACCAGGGCAGGACTTACTCAGTTAATGGCAGGGGGTTGGGGAGAGTTACAAAACAAAGAGATCTAGGGTACAGGTTCATAGCTCCTTGAAAGTGGAATCACAGGTGGACAGAGTGGTGAAGAAGGCATTCAGCATGCTTGGTTTCATCGGTCAGAACATTGAATACAGGAGTTGGAACGTCTTGTTGAAGTTGTACAAGACATTGGTAAGGCCACACTTGGAATACTGTGTGCAGTTCTGGTCACCCTATTATAGAAAGGATATTATTAAACTCGAAAGAGTGCAGAAAAGATTTACTAGAATGCTACCGGGACTTGATGGTTTGAGTTATAAGGAGAGGCTGGATAGACTGGGACTTTTTTCTCCCAGTCCAAAGATGTGCGGGTTAGCTTGATTGGCCAGGTTAAAAATTGCCCCTTAGAATCCTGAGATGCGTAGGTTAGAGGGCTTAGCGGGTAAAACATGTGGGGGTAGGGCCTGGGTGGGATTGTGGCCGGTGCAGACTCGATGGGCCGAATGGCCTCCTTCTGCACTGTAGGGTTTCTAGGATTTCTATGATTTCTCTGGAGAGTAGGAGGCTGAGGGGTGATCTTATAGAGATCTATAAAATAATGAGGGGCATAGATCAGCTAGATAGTCAATATCTTTTCCCAAAGGTAGGGGAGTCTAAAATTAGAGGGCATAGTTTTAAGGTGAAAGGGGAGAGATACAAAAGTGTCCAGAGGGGCAATTTTTTCACACAGAAGGCGGTGAGTGTGAGTGTCTGGAACAAGCTGCCAGAGGTAGTAGTAGAGGCAGGAACAATTTTGTCTTTTAAAAAGCATTTGATAGTTACATGGGTACGATGGGCATAGGGGGATATGGGCCAAATGCGGGCAATTGGGATTAGTTTAGGGGTTTAAAAAAAAAGGGCAGCATGGATAAGTTGGGCCGAGGGGCCTGTTTCCATGCTATAAACCTCTATGAGTCTACGACACCTATGAAGGAGAGGGGAGGGGTGGGGAGGGTGAAGGAGGTGGATGGAGATTGAAGGAGAGGGAGTGGAGTGAATGAGGTGAGATAGGAGTGAAGGAGGGATGTTGACAAGTGAAGAAGTGGGGATGGAGGGGTGAAGGAGGGATGGAGGAATGAAGAACAATGGATGGAGTAGAGGGGGTAAATGCTGCAATTCTGGTTCCCACTGCCCAGAGCTGGGATTTACATGTGTGCACCCCTAATTCCAGCCCTGCCCATGTGACAGCCACTCGCGCTTTCTCCGATTTGAATTCCTGAACGATGAACATCACCTCCCATCAGCCACCACAGGCCAGGCTCCCCCCATTTCTATAGTCAATGTGCAGATTCTCAACCATACATAGCATGGGTAATGTAGTCCCAAATGGGTGAATGTCTCTGCAGCGCCTGCACAGAGCCGAGAGCGGCAGTGGATCAAATAAATCCTGCTCTCTCATCTGTTCTTGGCTGAGAGGGGTGATTGACTTTTCAATGGTGGACATGTTTGCAATGTATCTCTGTACTTGAGTGGATGTGGGAAACATCAATCGAAGAGCCAGAATTTTGGTGCTCCCCTGCCTTTGTCAACCCATGCCAGGGCGTGGTGTGTTTCATTGTAAATCCACCCCTGGTGCCAATCGTCTATGAATAACTTCTACTCAACTTCTCTTGGTGCTCAAACATAGCAACACTGGTGAATCTCTGCTCCCTGAACCTAGAGTACAAACAAAGAACGAAGAACAAAGAACAGTACAGCACAGGAAACAGGCCCTTCGGCCCTCCAAGCCTGTGCCGCTCCTTGGTCCAACTAGACCAATCGTTTGTATCCCTCCATTCCTAGGCTGCTCATGTGACTACCTGATGCTGAAATGCTACCCCTAGTACTTGCTGCGGGGTTCATCTCTGTTATCCTGATAGCAGTTTACATCCCACCTCAAGCGATGTGAAGACTATGCTTGATGAAATATATACCATTACAAATAGCCTTCAGATGAAACATCCCAAGGTCTTGTTCATCATAGCCGGTGACTTCAACCAGGCCAATCTCAAGAGTGTCCTACCCAAGATAACAACAATACATCTCCTGCCCACCAGACGCCCAAACATCCTCACCACTGCTACACAAACTTCAAACAAGACTACTGCTGTACCCCCCATCCATACTTTGGCAAATCAGACAACAAGGCTGTGCCCCTGCTCCCGACTTACAAGCAAAACTGAAGCGAGTGAATCCAATAAAGAAAATCATGCAATGTTGGTCTGAGGCAGCGGATGATCCCCTGCGGGACTGCTTTGAGTCAGTAGATTGGTCAATATTGAAGAACTCAGCAACCAACCTAAATGAGTATGCCTCTACAGTAACAGACTTCATTAGTAAGTGTGTAGAAGACTGTGTGCCAAAGAAGCTAATCCGTGTGTTTCCCAAATAGAAACCATGGATGAACAGGGATGTCCATTGCCGACTGAATTCCAGTCCTGAGGCATTCAAGTCAGATGACCCTGATCGATACAAGAAATCCAGATATGACCCATGGAGAACCATCAACAATGCCAAGAAACAACACTGAACCAAGCTAAAGACCCAGGCTAGCCACACGAATACCCATTGATTGTGGCAAGGTCCATACAACATAACAGTCTACAAGGTGAAGACGAGTAGAATCACTGGCAGCAATGCACCCCTCCTCGATGAGCTCAATGTATTCTATGCTCATTTTGAGCAGAGGATCAGCAAGAGGGCCTCATCCACCCCTGCAGCCTTGGTCGAACTGGTATCCAGGGTTACCATTGCAAACATTAGAACAGCCTTCTTGAAATATAACCCATGAAAAGCGACTGCCTGCATGGGTTCTGTGGTGAACCATCGTTGGTTCCCACTGGATAGTGCTGAGCCAGGGGCTGGCCAGGACTACAAGGATGTACATATGTTACTGTTGGATTGTGCTATTGTTGCTGTTGGGTTAGGGTGGGGTTGTTACACCTTTGTATTGTAGTGTTGTGGTACATCCCAGTCGGGCTCCGCCTCCTGGGAGAGGTATAAGAGTCCCTGCTCTGGCCGGGACCCCTTCAGTCTGGGATAGTGTATATAAGTTCTGGTAGCTTCATTAACAGTAAATAAAAGCCTTCATTTACTGAGCTTCGAGCCTCGTGTCTGAATAGCGCATCAATTTTATTTACTGTCGTTAAACTCTCGTCGGAGAAAAAAAAAGGAAGAGAGTATGGAGCAAATTCTCAAGCCGGAACGCCTTACGCTAGATCCACGTGCGGTGGGTGCTTCTAACACCTTCGACCCCTGGCTGAAGTGTTTCGAAGACTACCTGGCAGCCTCCGCAGTGGTCACCACAGATAATGACAGACTCCGGGTCCTCCATGCGAGGGTAAGCGACACTGTCTACCTCGCGATCCGTGCGGCCACTAATTACCCTAAGGCCCTCGAGCTTCTAAAGAAGCGCTATACTAAACCACCTAATGAGATACACGCTCGTTACCTCCTAGCCACTCGATGACGGCAGTCTGGCGAAACGATGGAGGACTATGCCAATGAGCTCCTACAGCTACTGAGCTACTGCAAAGCTGTGTCGGCTGAGCAGAGCATGTACGACCTCGCCCGAGATGCGTTTGTGGCCGGGGTCGGATCGTCGTACATTCGACTTAAACTGTTGGAGAAGGGTAACGTTAATCTTACCCAGGCCATCGAGTTAGCAGAGATGCTCGAGTCGGCTTCAAAGAGCTTAGTTTTATATCCAGAGGACCACGTGGAGACAACGTGGCAGGAGCAGTCGCAAATCCCTCCTCGCCCCTCGGGTTCGAAATGCTGTGTAATGGCGTGCTCCCATTCGGGCCAGACGACGGCTGCAGCCCCGTGCGGCCCGCGGTGCTACTTCTGTGGAGGAGCGAAGCATACCCGGCAAAAGTGTCCCGCTAAAGCTGTATTGTGCACCGCATGCGGTAAAAAAGGGCATTATGCAAAAGTGTGCCGATCTAAACCCAGGAACGGCAGTGCGGCCTGCGATTCTTCAGAGCTTGGGTCATCATCGTCGAAGTCGTCGCGGGGTTCGTCCACGTGCGAGACCAGGACGACGCCATTACGGTCGATGGAGTCGGAGGAGTATGACCACCAGGGATCGCTGAGTTTGGCGCCCTCACCCACGTGCGATTCATGGGGGCAGCCATGTTGGTCGACACTGACCACGAACGACCAGCAGGGGTCCTCCGCATCGATTTCAGCTGCCTGCAGTGGCGTTCATGAACCAATGGTGGCGTCGATCATCCTGGACCAGGCCAAGCCTCATAGACTCGACCGTTCAATGATGAATATCCAGGTAAATAATCATGTGATTTATTGCCTGTTTGACAGTGGGAGCACTGAGAGCTTTGTCCACCCAGACACTGTGAAGCAGTGTGGACTCCAGATTCAATCTGCCAAACAGACAATCTCTATGGCATCAAGGTCCCGGTCTGTTGCCGTGCTAGGGAGTTGCGTGGTAACCTTGAAAGTACAAGGCACAGTTTACGAGCGCTTCAAGCTCCTTGTGTTGCCGTATCTTTGCGCGCCAATACTTCTCGGACTAAACTTCATGGTCCACTTGAGGAGTGTAATCCTACAGTACGGTGGGCCACTCCCTTCACTGGCAGTGGGAAAACAGCAGCAGCCTCCAAATTGCCCAACGCCTGCAGCCTCTCGACGCTGAAGATCACCACACCCTCCTTGTTTCAGAATCTGGTGCCAGGCTGCAAGCCCATCACGACTAAAAGTAGGCGTTACAGCGCTGAGGATCGGATCTTCATTAGATCTGAGGTTCAGCGGCTCCTCAAAGAAAGGATCAACAACCCAGTGTTAGTCCGTGGAGGGCACAGGTCGTGGTGGTCAAGAGCGGGAACAAACCTCGGATGGTCATTGACTACAGTCAGACCATTAACCGATATACGCAGCTGGATGCGTATCCCCTCCCGCGCATATCTGATATGGTCAATCAGATTGCGCAGTACCGGGTGTTCTCCACCATAGACCTCACGTCTGCCTACCACCAACTCCCCATTCGCCCAGAGGACCGACAATACACGGCTTTTGAGGCGGATGGTCGCTTGTACCATTTTCTCAGGGTTCCCTTTGGTGTCACCAATGGGGTCTCGGTCTTCCAGCGTGCTATGGACCGAATGGTGGACCAGAACGGGCTGCGGGCTACCTTCCCGTACCTGGATAATTTCACCATCTGCGGCCATGACCAGCAGGACCACGACACAAACCTCCTGAATTTCTTACGCACTGCATCTCGCCTGAACTTGACCTACAACAGGGAGAAGTGTGTGTTTCGTACGCGCCGTTTAGCCATTCTAGGATACGTGGTGGAAAACGGGGTCATTGGCCCTGATCCAGACCGTATGCGCCCCCTTGCTGAACTTCCCTTGCCTGCTAGTGCAAAAGCACTGAGAAGATGCTTAGGCTTCTTCTCTTATTATGCGCAGTGGGTTCCCAATTACGCGGACAAAGCCCGTCCGCTCATTAAGTCCACGACTTTTCCCCTAACGCCAGAGGCCCGATTGGCCTTCGATAAATTGAAAGCCGACATCGCGAAAGCTACGATGCACGCGGTAGACGAGTCCATCCCCTTTCAGGTGGAGAGCGATGCATCTGATTTCGCCCTGGCCGCCACACTTAACCAGGTGGGCAGGCCCGTCGCATTTTTTTCCCGCACCCTCCAAGGCCGCGAAATTCGGCATTCAGCGGTGGAAAAGGAGGCCCAGGCCATTGTGGAGGCCGTCAGACACTGGCGCCATTACTTGGCGGGAAAACGGTTCACCCTGATCACGGACCAGTGGTCCGTGGCGTTCATGTTTAACAACACGCAGAGGGGCAAGATCAAGAATGACAAGATCTTGCGGTGGAGAATTGAACTCTCCACCTATAACTACGATATCATGTATCGTCCAGGGAAACTCAATGAGCCCTCGGATGCCCCCTCGCGTGGAACATGCGCTAGTCTTCAGGAGGACCGTTTGCACGCCCTCCATAATGATCTGTGCCATCCTGGGGTCACTCGGCTCTACCACTTTGTAAAAGCCCGCAACCTGCCTTACTCGGTGGAGGACGTCAGGTCGGTAACAAGGAGCTGTCGGATTTGCGCGGAATGCAAACCGCACTTTTACCGACCTGACCGGGCACATTTAGTCAAGGCCACTCGTCCCTTCGAGAGACTGAGTGTTGATTTTAAGGGCCCCCTTCCCTCAACAGATCGGAACGTGTACTTTCTAAATATCATCGATGAGTACTCTCGGTTCCCTTTTGTTGTTCCCTGTACGGATACATCCGCTGCCACGGTGATCAAGGCATTCCGTGATCTTTTTACCCTGTTCGGGTACCCCAGCTACATCCATAGCGACAGGGGCTCATCGTTCATGAGCGATGACTTGAGGCAATTCCTGCTCTCATACGGGATTGCCTCTAGTAGGACCACGAGTTACAACCCTAGGGGTAATGGACAGGTGGAACGCGAGAATGCTACAGTCTGGAAGGCTGTCTTACTGGCGTTGAAGTCAAAGGGTCTTCCAGTCTCCCGTTGGCAGGAGGTGCTCCCTGATGCGCTCCACTCTATTCGCTCCCTCCTGTGTACGGCAACCAATGCTACTCCCCACGAGAGGATGTTCTCATTCCCTCGGAAGTCTTCCTCGGGGACCTCATTACCGTCTTGGTTGACGTATTCAGGACCCGTCCTCCTGCAGCGACATGTAAGGGCCCGCAAGTCCGACCCGTTGGTCGAACAGGTCCATCTCCTCCACGCCAACCCTCAGTATGCCTATGTGACATACCCTGACGGGCGAGAGGACGCGGTCTCGATCCAAGACCTGGCGCCAGCAGGGGACGTAGCAACCCCTGTCGCTCCCATACCCCCAGTAACAAACCCGTTATCTCTTATTTCTTCCCCGGACACGGCGCGGGCAGCATCGGGACCATTGCCTAACCATTTTACTCCCATGTACAGCTTGCCTGAGCCCAGAAGATGGTCGCCACCGCAGGGCGTGTCAGGATCCCCTGGACTACCGTCACCTCAGGGTCAACTGGCCTGTGAGTCCGTGGAAGAACAGCTGGACGCTGTTTTGGGGAGAACGCCACCGCAAGTGCCTACTCCGGTGTCACCGCCAGTATTGAGGAGGTCACAACGACGGTGCGGTCCCCCTGACCGTCTGAACTTATAGACTGCTGACATTTTATTCTGGTTTTTTGTACCCCGCCGGCGTTTGTTTTCAAAAGAGGGGTGAATGTGGTGAACCATCGTTGGTTCCCACTGGATAGTGCTAAGCTAGGGGCTGGCCAGGACTACAAGGATGTACATATGTTACTGTTGGGTTGTGCTACTTGTTGCTGTTGGGTTAGGGTGGGGTTGTTACACCTTTGTACTGTAGTGTTGTGGCACATCCCAGTCGGGCTCCGCCTCCTGGGAGAGGTATAAGAGTCCCTGCTCTGGCCGGGACCCCTTCAGTCTGGGATAGTGTATATAAGTTCTGGTAGCTTCATTAACAGTAAATAAAAGCCTTCATTTACTGAGCTTCGAGCCTCGTGTCTAAAAAGCGCATCAGGTTCCCCAGATGAGCACTCAAATCCTGCATGGACCAGCTGGCGGGGGTACTCGCAGACATCTTTAACCTCTTCTTACTCCGATCTGAGGTCCCTATTTGCTTCAAGAAGACAACCATCATCCCTGTACCAAGAAAATCCAGGCAGCATGCCTTAATGACTACCACCCGGTGGCTCTGACATCTATCATTATGATTTACCAGGATGTTACCTGGTATGGAGGGGCTTAGTTATGAGGAGAGATTGGGTAAACTGGGGTTGTTCTCCCTGGAAAGACGGAGGATGAGGGGAGACTTAATAGAGGTGTATAAAATTATGAAAGGCATAGATAGGGTGAACGGTGGGAAGCTTTTCCCCAGGTCGGTGGTGACGTTCACGAGGGGTCATAGGTTCAAGGTGAAGGGGGGGAGGTTTAACACAGATATCAGATGGACATATTTTACACAGAGGGTGGTGGGGGCCTGGAATGCGCTGCCAGACAATGTGGTGGAGGCGGACACACTGGGAACGTTTAAGACTTATCTAGACAGCCATATGAACGGAGTGGGAATGGAGGGATACAAAAGAATGGTCTAGTTTGGACCAGGGAGCGGTGCGGGCTTGGAGGGCCGAAGGGCCTGTTCCTGTGCTGTATTGTTCTTTGTTCTTTGTATGAAATGCTTGAAAGGTTAATCATGGCACACATCAACTCCTCTCTCCCAGATTGCTTGAATCCACTACAGTTCACCTATCACTGCCACAGGGCCACTGCAGATACCATCTCCCTGGCCCTACATTCAACCCTGGAACACTTGGATAACAAGGACACTTATGTCAGACTCCTATTTATTGACTACAGCTCAGCCATCAGCACCGTTATTCCAACAAAAGTCATCTCCAAACTCTAGTGAGAAGGGGCTTGGAGCTCTGAAAGCTTGTGTGGCTTTTGCTACCAAATAAACCTGTTGGACTTTAACCTGGTGTTGTTAAACTTCTTACTGTGTTTACCCCAGTCCAACGCCGGCATCTCCACATCCTGTCTACATCAACAGGGATGGTGGATAGCTTCAAGCTTCCAGGTGTTCACATCACCAACAACTCCTGGCCCCACCACACTGATGCTATTGTTAAGAAAGCCCACCAATGCCTCTACTTTCTCAGAAAGCTAAGGAAATTCAGCATGTTCACGACAACTCTCACCATTTTTTACAGATGCACCATAAAAAGCATCCTTTCCAGATACATTGCAGCTTGGTATGGCTCCTGCTCTGACCTAGACCGCAAGAAACTACAAACGCTTGTGAAGATAGTCCAGTCCATCACGCAAGCCAGCCTCCCATCCATTGACTCCATCTACACTTCCTGCTGCCTCGGGAAAGCAGCCAGCATAATCTTGGACCCCATGCACCCCAGACATATTCTCTTCCACCTCCTTCCATCAGGAAAAAGATACAGAAGTCTGAAAACACATACCAACTGATTCAAGAACAGCTTCTTCCCTGCTGTCATCAGACTTTTGAATGGTGCTGTCTTTCTCTACACCCTACCTGTAACTGCAACATTATATTCCACACTCTATCCTTACCTTTTCCCCATGCACTCTATGAACAGTATGCTTTGTCTGTATAGTGTGCAAGAATCAATACTTTTCACCGTGTCCCAATACATGTGAGAATAATAAGTCAAATCAAATAATAAATCAAATCAAAAAACTTGCACAGCAAACTTTAGGTGAGATAAAATGAAAGAGTTGCTTTATTTCACATACTTAGCAAAACACAGACAGGTTTCACAACAACCACCCCTTTTGCACTTTGACAAAACAAAGAGGATGAAGAAAAGGAAGGAGGTTCAGGACCAAATCACAATAAAATACAAGTTAGAGTATTACATGTGTCCTAAGTCTGGAATCAAAAGACTACTGGAATGTTTCTTCTGAGGAAAGGCTCATAGTCATTCTAGAAATGGGACTTCCACTGGGGCAAAAGACTGGGTCAGTCTTGAAGGAATAAATTTCAATGTTTCAGTCGATTGTAGTTTTGATGAGGGGTAGAGTTCTTTTTGCTGCCACCTGTTTGATGGTAAGAAGGTAGACAGCACAACAGCTTACCTGGGAACCACTGTTTCAGCTTGGAGGTCAAACAATTTGATAATTAAAGGAATTTAGGCAACTCAAGTCTCAGTCAGATGACATTTGTTTCAGGTTGACAAATGAGGCTCCCTGGTTGAAAACCACTGTGTGGAACAGGTAATGCTTAGACCATTAGCACTAGATGGAGGCAACTTTCCTCTCACTCTACAGCACGTTTTACGGCAGCGTGCATTCGCTAGCGACAGGATCTTTTGGCCTCACCATTGTCAATGGGGTTTCCGATTGAACACATCTCTCACTGCTGGGAAACCTGCAGCAGGGGTGCACCATCAGCGGGACCATAACATCCCACCGGCATGAACAGCAGCAAAATTTTGACATAGGAATTGAAATCAACGTCCTTTGTTCACAGCTGGCTGGGGCAGACCATCATGTTTACTTGGCTAGAATGTTTATGCAATGCAAGAAGTGTTACTTTCCAGGAGGAATGAGGTGTTAGCCTTTGTTCACATTCAAACTGATCAGAAACCTCCAGAAGGCAGCATGCAATCAGCTGGAATCATTTTCTCAGCCCAGCAATTGCCCATTTTCAAAAACAGAGAAAAAATAATAATTTTATAAAGTAGTCAGGCTTATGGAGATATGTATTTATTTGCTACCCCATCTGCATCAGGACATATCTGAAATTAATTCTCCTCCAATTAAGTATTTTTACTTGAGATTAATCTTATCATTTGCCTGAACATTTATATATAAAACAACATGCATATATTATGTTACATAATTTTATCTAATTTATACCATGATCACTGTCTCCTACGTGTCATAGAAACATAGAAACAAGAAGCAGGAGTAGGCCATTCGGCCCTTCGAGCCTGCTTTGCCATTCATTTTGATCATGGCTGATCATTGAATTCAATATGCAGATCCACCCTTGCCCCCATAATCCCTTGATCCCTTTAGCCCCAAGGGCTATATCTAATTTCTTCTTGAAATCAGACAACATTTTGGCCTCAACTACATTCTGTGGTAGTGAATTCTACACCCTCTGGGTGAAGAGATTTCTCCTCACCTCAGTTCTAAAACGTTTTGCCCTTTATCCTCAAACTATGACCACTAGTTCTGGACTCCCCCACCATTGGGAACATTCTTTCTGAATCTATGCTGTCTACCCTGCACGGACAGGCAATTCTGTGGGTGCGAACAGGACTCCAGGATGGTAGTCTGCCTACCTGGTGCTGGGGTACTGGATGTCTCCGAGCGGATAGGAGGCAAGGGGAGGTTAAAGAAACGGATGTCATTGTACACATTGGTGCAAATGACGTAGATAGGAAGAGCAGGGGGATCCTCCGAGAGCAATTCAGGGAGTTGGGAAATGGGCTAAAAAGTAGGGCCTCCAGGGTGGCAATCTCTGGGCTGCTCCCAATGCCTAGGGCCAGTGAGGCTAGGAATAGGGAGATAGTACAATTGAACGCTTGGCTAAAGGACTGGTCCAGGAGGGAGGGCTTCATATTCCTGGATCACTGGGAAGTTTCCAAGAGAGGAGGGCACCTGTAAAAGAAGGACGGGTCACAACTAAATTGGAAGGGCACGAATATCCTGGCTGGGAGTTTTGCTAGTGCAGTTCGGGTGGGTTTAAACTAATATGGCAGAGGGGTGGGGATCAAAATATTTTGTCTACAAGTGTAGAGGCTGGGGACGAGCTTGGGGCCAGGACAAGGCTGGCAAAGAAGAAGAGCACTCTGGGGGAGGATGACCTACTGGGCCTGGAGGTCTGGAGTGCATCTACTTCAATACAAGGAGCGTAGCAGTAAGTCAGACGAACTTAGGGCCTTAATGCTTACGAGGAATTTGGATGTGGTTGCGGTGACAGAGACTTGGTTGAAAGAGGGACAGGACTGGCAACTGAATATTCCGGGGTACAAGTGTTTTAGGAGAGACAGAGGAGGGGCCAAAAGAGGTGGGGGAGTAGCGGTATTAGTTAGAGAGCATATTACAGCGGTGCAGAGGGAGGACAATTCAGAGGGGTCGTGTAACGAGTCACTGTGGGTGGAGCTCAGAAACAGGAAGGGCGCAGTCACTATGTTGGGGGTGTACTACAGGCCCCTCAACAGCCCAAGGGAAGTGGAAGAACGGATATGTCAGGAGATAATGGATAGGTGCAGGAAAAATAGGGTTGTTGGAGTGGGAGACTTCAATTTCCTGGTATAGACTGGAAATCGCGTAGGGCTGGGAGTCTGAATGGGGAGGAATTTGTAAAATGCATACAGGAAGGTTCTTTGGAACAATATGTAGATAGCCCGACGAGATAGGAGGCTATACTGGACCTAGTACTGGGGAATGAGCCCGGTCAGGTCTTCAAAGTTTTGGTAGGCGAACATGTGGCAAATAGTGACCACAATTCTGTTAGCTTTAGGATAGTGATGGAAATGTTGCCTGGATTGGGGGGCATGCCTTATGAGGATAGGTTGAGGGAGCTTGGTCTCTTCTCCCTGGAGAGACGAAGGATGAGAGGTGACCTGATAGAGGTGTACAAGATGTTGAGAGGTCTGGATAGGGTAGACTCTCAGAGGCTATTTCCAAGGGCTGAAATGGTTGCTACGAGAGGACACAGGTCTAAGGTGCTGGGGGGTAGGTACAGAGGAGATGTCAGGGGTAAGTTTTTCACTCAGAGGGTGGTGGGTGAGTGGAATCGGCTGACGTCGGTGGTGGTGGAGGCAAACTCGTTGGGGTCTTTTAAGAGACTTCTGGATGAGTACATGGGCTTTAATGGGATTGAGGGCTATAGATAGGCCTAGAGGTAGGGATATGATTAGCGCAACTTGTGGGCCGAAGGGTCTGTTTGTGCTGTGGCTTTCTATGTTCTATGTTCTATGAAAAGGATAAGTGGTGTCCCAAGGGTAAGGTGTTGGATTGGGGGAAGGCTAACTTTAGTGGGATTAGGCAGAAATTGGCAGCTGTTGATTGGGAGAGGCTGTGTGAGGGTAAATCCACATCTGGCATGTGGGAGTCTTTTAAGGAACAGTTGTTAGGGCTGCAGGATAGCATGTGCCTGTAAAAAAGAAGGATAGGAAGGGAAGGATTCGAGAACCGCGGATAACCAGGGAAATTGAGGGATTGGTCAAAAAGAAAAGAGAGGTGTACGTTAGGTCCAGGCAGCTAAAAACGGAGGGAGCTCTGGAGGAATACAAAGAAAGTAGGAAAGAACTCAAACTAGGAATTGAAAGGCAAAAAGGGATCACGAAATGTCCTTGGCAGACAGGATTAAGGAGAATCCCAAGGCATTTTATTCATACGTTAGGAACAAAAGGGTTGTCAGGGAAAAAATCGGACCTCTCAGGGACAGAAGATTGGAGGTTAGCGAATGTTGTCCCATTGTTTAAGAAGGGGAACAGAGACTTCCCCGGGAATTATAGACCGGTGAGTCTCACTTCTGTTGTCGGCAAGATGTTGGAAAAAATTATAAGGGATAGGATTTATAGTTATTTGGAGAGTAATGAATTGATAGGTGATAGTCAGCATGGTTTTGTGGCAGGTAGGTCGTGCCTTACTAACCTTATTGAGTTTTTTGAGAAAGTGACCAAGGAGGTGGATGGGGGCAAGGCAGTGGACGTGGTATATATGGATTTTAGTAAGGCGTTTGATAAGGTTCACCATGGTAGGCTTCTACAGAAAATGCAGATGTATGGGATTGGGGGTGATCTAGGAAATTGGATCAGGAATTGGCTAGCGGATAGGAAACAGAGGGTGGTGGTTGATAGTAAATATTCATCATGGAGTGCGGTTACAAGTGGTGTACCTCAGGGATCTGTTTTGGGGCCACTGCTGTTTGTAATATTTATTAATGATCTGGATGAGGGTATAGTTGGGTGGATTAGCAAATTTGCTGATGACACCAAAGTCGGTGGTGTGGTAGACAGTGAGGAAGGGTGTCGTAGTTTGCAGGAAGACTTAGACAGGTTGCAAAGTTGGGCCGAGAGGTGGCGGATGGAGTTTAATGCGGAGAAGTGTGAGGTAATTCACTTTGGTAGGAATAACAGATGTGTTGAGTATAGGGCTAACGGGAGGACTTTGAATAGTGTGGAGGAGCAGAGGGATCTAGGTGTATGTGTGCATAGATCCCTGAAAGTTGGGAATCAAGTAGATAAGGTTGTTAAGAAGGCATATGGTGTCTTGGCGTTTATTGGTAGGGGGATTGAATTTAGGAGTCGTAGCGTTATGTTGCAACTGTACACAACTCTGGTGCGGCCGCACTTGGAGTACTGTGTGCAGTTCTGGTCCCCACATTACAGGAAGGATGTGGAGGCTTTGGAGAGGGTGCAGAGGAGGTTTACCAGGATGTTGCCTGGTATGGAGGGGAGATCCTATGAGGAGAGGCTGAGGGATTTGGGATTGTTTTCGCTGGAAAGGCGGCGGCTAAGAGGGGATCTTATTGAAACATATAAGATGATTAGAGGTTTAGATAGGGTGGATAGTGATAGCCTTTTTCCTCTGATGGAGAAATCCAGCACGAGGGGGCATGGCTTTAAATTGAGGGGGGGTAGTTATAGAACCGATGTCAGGGGTAGGTTCTTTACCCAGAGGGTGGTGAGGGATTGGAATGCCCTGCCAGCATCAGTTGTAAATGCGCCTAGTTTGGGGGCGTTTAAGAGATCCGTAGATAGGTTCATGGACGAAAAGAAATTGGTTTAGGTTGGAGGGTCACAGTTTTTTTTTTAACTGGTCGGTGCAACATCGTGGGCCGAAGGGCCTGTTCTGCGCTGTAATGTTCTATGTTCTATGTTCTAAAAGTGGGGAATTATGCTTGGAGTCCAAAGAAGTAGGGGAGATCCTAAATGAATACTTTGCGTCGGTATTCACAAAGAAGAGGGATGTGTTGACTGGGAGTGTCTCGGAGGGGAGTGTTGACCCGTTAGAGAAAATCTCCATTACAAGGGAGGAAGTGTTAGGTTTTTTAGGGAATATAAAGACTGACAAATCCCCAGGGCCTAAGGGAATCTATCCAAGGCTGCTCAGGGAGACGAGAGATGAAATCGCTGAGCCTCTGACGCAAATCTTTGTCTCATCACTGGACACAGGTGAGGTCCCAGAGGATTGGAGGATAGCTAATGTGGTCCCATTATTTAAGTAGGGTAGGAAGGATAACCTGGGAAATTATAGGCCGGTGAGCTTGACGTCCGTGGTAGGGAAGTTGTTGGAGAGGATTCTTAGAAATAGGATGTATGCGCATTTAGAAAGGAATAAACTCATTAACGATAGTCAGCATGGTTTTGTGAGAGGGAGGTCATGCCTCACTAATCTGGTGGAGTTTTTTGAAGAAGTGACTGGAATGGTTGACGAGGGAAGGGCCGTGGATGTCGTCTATGTGGACTTTAGTAAAGCGTTTGACAAAGTCCCTCATGGTAGGTTGGTGCAAAAGGTTGGATCTCATGGGATAAAGGGGGAGGTGGCTAGATGGGTGGAGAACTGGCTTGGTCACAGAAGACAGAGGGTGGTAGTGGAAGGGTCTTTTTCCGGCTGGATGCCTGTGACTAGTGGTGTTCCGCAGGGCTCTGTATTGGGACCTCTGCTGTTTGTGATTTATATAAACAATCTGGAAGAAGCTGTAACTGGGGTGATCAGTAAGTTTGCGGACGACACAAAAATGGCTGGACTTGCAGATAGTGAGGAACATTGTCAGAGGCTGCAGAAGGATATAGATAGGCTGGAAATTTGGGCAAAGAAATGGCAGATGGAGTTCAATCCAGATAAATGCGAAGTGATGCATTTTGGTAGAACTAACGTAGAGGGGAGCTATACGATAAATGGCAGAACCATAAAGGGTGTAGATACGCAGAGGGACCTGGGTGTGTAAGTCCACAGATCCTTGAAGGTGACGTCACAGGTGGAGAAGTTAGTGAATAAGGCATATGGCATGCTTGCCTTTATAGGATGGGGCATGGAGTATAAAAGTTGGGGTCTGATGTTGCAGTTGTATAGAACGTTGGTTCGGCCGCATTTGGAATACTGCGCCCAGTTCTGGTCGCCACACTACCAGAAGGACGTGGAGGCTTTAGAGAGAGTGCAGAGGAGGTTTACCAGGATGTTGCCTGGTATGGAAGGGCTTAGTTATGAGGAGAGATTGGGTAAACTGGGGTTTATTCTCGCTAGAAAGACGGAGGATGAGGGGTGACCTAATAGAGGTGTATAAAATTATGAAAGGCATAGTTAGGGTGAACGGTGGGAAGCTTTTTCCCAGGTCGGTGGTGACATTCACGAGGGATCATAGGTTCAAGGTGAGGGGGGGGAGGTTTAACATGGATATCAGAAGGACCTATTTTACACAGAGGGTGGTGGGGGCCTGGAATGCGCTGCCGGGCAAGGTGGTGGAGGTGGACACACTGGGAACGTTTAAGACGTATCTGGATAGCCACATGAACGGAGTGGGAATGGAGGGATACAAAAGAATGGTCTAGCTTGGACCAGGGAGCAGCGCAGGCTTGGAGGCCGAAGGGCCTGTTCCTGTGCTTTATTGTTCTTTGTTCTACCCCGTTAGAATTTTATAAGTTTCTATGAGATCCCCCTCACTCTTCTGAACTCGAGTGAATATAATCATAACTGACTTAATCTCTTCTCATATGACAGACCTGCCACCCCAGGAATCAGCCTGGTAAACCTTTGCAGTATTCCCTCTATAACAAGATCATCCTTCCTCAGATAAGGACACCAAAACAGTGCACAATACTCCAGGTGTGACCTCACCAGCGCCCTATACAATTACAGCAAAACATTCCCTATCCCTATACTCAAATCCTCTCACTATGAATGCCAACATACTATTTGCCTTCTTTACTGCCTGCTGGACCTGTGCGCTTAGAACATAGAACATAGAACAGTACAGCACAGAACAGGCCCTTCGGCCCACGTTGTTGTGCCGAGCTTTGTCTGAAACCCAGATCAAGCTATTTCCTCCCTATCATCCCGAAGTACTCCATGTGCCTATCCAATAGCTTCTTAAATGTTCCTAAAGTTTCTGACTCCACTATCACTGCAGGCAGTCCATTCCACACCCCAACCACTCTCTGAGTAAAAAACCTACCTCGGACATCCTTCCTATATCTCCCACCATGAACCCTATAGTTATGCCCCCTAGTTACCACTCCATTCACCCGAGGAAAGAGTCTTTGAACGTTCACTCTATCTATCCCCCTCATCATCTTATAAACCTCTATCAAGTCTCCTCGCAACCTCCTCCGCTCCAAAGAGAAAAGCCCAAGTTCCCTCAACCTTTCCTCATAAGACCTACCCTCCAAACCAGGCAGCATCCTGGTAAATCTCCTTTGCACTCTTTCCAGTGTCTCCACATCCTTCTTATAGTGAGGTGACCAGAACTGCACACAATATTCCAAATGTGGTCTCACCAAGGTGTTGTACAGTTGCAGCATAACCCCACGGCTCTTAAACTCAAAGCCCCTGTTAATGAACGCCAACACACTATAGGCCTTCTTCACGGCTCTATCCACTTGAGTGGCAACCTTCAGAGATCTATGGATATGAACCCCAAGATCTCTCTGTTCCTCCACATTCTTCAGAACCCTACCTTTGACCCTGTAATCCACATTTAAATTTGTCCTACCAAAATGAATCACCTCGCATTTGTCAGGGTTAAACTCCATTTGCCATTTTTCAGCCCAGCTCTGCATCCTATCTATATCTCTTTGCAGCCTACAACAGCCCTCCACCTCATCCACTACTCCACCAATCTTGGTGTCATCAGCAAATTTACTGATCCACCCTTCAGCCCCCTCCTCCAAGTCATTTATAAAAATGACAAATAGCAGACGACCAAGCACTGATCCCTGTGGCACTCCGCTGGTAACCGGTTTCCAGTCCGGAAATTTTCCATCCACCACCACCCTCTGTCTTCTGTTAGATAGCCAGTTACCTATCCAATCGGCCAAACTTCCCTCTATCCCACACATCCTTACTTTCCTCATAAGCCGACCATGGGGGACTTTATCAAACGCCTTACTAAAATCCATGTATATGACATCAACTGCACTACCTTCATCTACATACTTAGTTACCTCCTCAAAAAATTCTATCAAATTTGTGAGGCAAGACTTGCCCTTCACAAATCCGTGCTGACTATCCCGGATTAAGCTGCATCTTTCTAAATGGTCGTAAATCCTATCCCTGAGGACCTTTTCCATCAACTTACCGACCACCGAAGTAAGACAAACCGGCCTATAATTACCAGGGTCATTTCTATTCCCTTTCTTAAACAGAGGAACCACGTTCGCCACTCTCCAGTCCTCTGGCACCACCCCCGTGGACAGTGAGGACGCAAAGACCAATGCCAAAAGCTCTGCTACCTCATCCCTTGCCTCCCAAAGACTCCTAGGATATATTTCATCAGGCCCAGGGGACTTATCAACTTTCAGTTTATTCAAAATTGCTCGTACATCATCCATCCGAATCTCTACTTCCTCCAGCCTATCAGCCTGTGACACCCTCTCTTCCTCAAAAACATGGCCCCTCTCCTTGGTGAACACCGAAGAAAAGTATTCATTCATCACCTCTCCTATCTCTTCTGACTCCATGCACAAATTCCCACTGCCGTCCTTGACCGGCCCCAACCTCACCCTGGTCATTCTTTTATTCCTCACATAAGAGTAAAAAGCCTTGGGGTTTTCCTTGATCCGACCCGCCAAGGACTTCTCATGCCCCCACCTAGCTCTCCTAAGCCCCTTTTTCAGCTCATTTCTTGCTAACTTGTAATCCCCCAATCGAGCCAACTGAACCTTGTTTTCTCAACCTTACATATGCTTCCTTCTTCCTCTTGACAAGACATTCCACCTCTTTTGTGAACCATGGTTCCCTCTGATGCGCGTTATCACACACGAGGCTTGAGATGCTCAAGGAAATAAAGGCTTATATTTACTATTACAACGAAGCTACCATGTATAGTACACGATCCCAGACTGAGGGGTCCCAGACAGAGCAGTGACCTTTATATCTCTCCCAGGAGGCGGAGCCCGACTGGGATGACCATAATAATTATAATACAGGTGTAACAGCCCAACCCTAACCCCAACAGCAATAAGTAGAACAACCCATCCCTAACCCCAACAGCAACATATATACATACTCGTAGTACTGGCCAGACCCTGGCTCAGTACTACCTAGTGGGAACCAACGATGGTTCACCACATTCACCCCTCCTTTGAAGACAAAGGCCGGCGGGGTACAAAAAAACAGAATAATTTGTCATCAGTCTATAAGTTCAGACGGTCAGGGGGACCCCACCATCGTTGTGACCTCCACAATACCAGTGATGACACCGGAGTAGGCACTCGCGGTGGCGATCTCCCCAAGGCGATGTCCAACGGTTCCTCCACAGTCTCACGGGCCGGCTGACCCCGAGGTGATGATAATCCGTTGAGTTCCGACACGCCCTGAAGTGGTGACCATCTCCTGGACTCAGGCAAGCTGTACACGGGAGTAAAAGGGTTAAGTAATGGTCCCGATGCTGCCCGCGCCGTGTCAGGAGGGGAAACAATAGTTGGGGGGTCTCTAACAGGAGGTATGGGAGCGACAGGGGTTTCTACGTCCCCTACTGGCGCCAGGTCTCGAATCGAGACCGTGTCCTCTCGCCCGTCAGGGTATGCCACATCGGCATACTGAGGGTTGGCATGGAGGAGATGGACCTGTTCGACCAACGGGTCGGACTTGCGGGCCCTTACATGTCGCCGCAGGAGGACAGGTCCTGAGTACGTCAACCAAGACGGTAATGAGGTCCCAGAGGAAGACTTCCGAGGGAATGAAAACAGCCTCTCATGAGGAGTAGCGTTGGTTGCCGTACACAGGAGTGAGCATATGGAATGGAGCGCATCAGGGAGCACCTCTTGCCAACGGGAGACTGGAAGGCTTTTTGACTTCAACGCCAGTAAGACAGCCTTCCAGACTGTAGCATTCTCACGTTCCACCTGTCCGTTACCCCTAGGGTTGTAGCTCGTGGTTCTACTAGAGGCAATCCCGTATGAGAGCAGGTATTGCCTCAAGTCATCGCTCATGAATGACGAGCCCCTATCGCTGTGAATGTAGCAGGGGTACCCGAACAGAGTAAAAAGATCACGGAATGCCTTGATAACCATGGCAGCGGATGTATCAGAGCAGGGAATAACAAAAGGGAATCTTGAGTACTCATCAATGATATTGAGGAAGTACACATTCCGATCTGTCGAGGGAAGGGGGCCCTTAAAGTCGACACTCAGTCTTTCGAAGGGACGAGTGGCCTTGACTAGTTGTGCCCGGTCAGATCGGTAAAAGTGCGGTTTGCATTCCGCGCATACCCGACAACTTCTCGTTATGGACCTGACATCCTCCACCGAGTAGGGCAGATTGCGGGCTTTTACGAAGTGGTAGAGCCGAGTGACCCCAGGATGGCATAGGTCATTATGGAGAGCCTGCAAACGGTCCTCCTGTATACTGGCGCATGTTCCACACGACAGGGCATCCAAGGGCTCGTTGAGTTTCCCTGGACGATACATGATGTTGTAATTATAGGTGGAGAGTTCGATTCTCCACCTCAAGATCTTGTCGTTCTTGATCTTGCCCCGCAGCGTGTTATTGAACATGAACGCCACGGACCGCTGGTCCGTGATCAGGGTGAACCGTTTTCCCGTCAAGTAATGGCGCCAATGCCTGACGGCCTCCACAATGGCCTGGGCCTCCTTTTCCACCACTGAATGTCGAATTTCGGGGCCTTGGAGGGTGCAGGAAAAAAAAGGCGACGGGCCTGCCCGCCTGGTTAAGTGTGGCGGGAGGGGATACGCATCCAGCTGCGTGTATCTATTAATGGTCTGTCTATAGTCAATGACCATCCAGGGTTTGTTCCCACTCTTGACCACCACGACCTGCGCTCTCCATGGACTAGCTCTAGATTGTATGATCCTTTCCTTGAGGAGCCGCTGAACTTCAGATCGAATGAAGGTCCGATCCTCAGCGCTGTAACGCCTACTCTTAGTCGCGATGGGCTTGCAGCCTGGCACAAGATTCTGGAACAGGGAGGGTGTAGTAATCTTCAGCGTCGAGAGGCTACAGGCGGGGCGCGTTGGGCAATTTGGAAGCTGCTGTTCTCCCACTGAAAGCGGAGGGAGTGGCCTACCGTACTGTAGGGGGTTACACTCTTCAAGTGGACCATGAAATTTAGTCCGAGGAGTATTGGCGCGCAAAGGTGCGGAAACACCAGGAGCTTGAAGCGCTCGTAAACCGTGCCCTGCACCGTTAAATTTACCACGCAACTCCCTAGCATGGTGACAGACCGGGACCTTGATGCCATCGAAATCGTCTGTTTGACAGGTTGGATCTGGAGGCCACACTGCTTCACAGCGTCTGGGTGAATAAAACTCTCAGTGCTCCCGCTGTCAAACAGACAATAAATCAAGTGTTTGTTTACCTGAATGTCCATCATAGACTTGTCGAGTCTGTGAGGCTTGGCCTGGTCCAGGATGATCGACGCCACCGTTGGTTCGTGAGCGCCACTGCAGGCAGCTGAGATAGATGAAGATGACCCCTGCTGGTCGTTCGCGGTCGGTGCCGACCAATATGGCTGCTCCCATAGGTCGCACGTGGGTGATGGCGCCAAAATCAGCGACCCCTGGTGGTCGCGCATCTCTTGCGACTCCGTTGACTGTAATGGCGGCGTCCTGGCCTCGTACGTGGACGAAACCCTCGACGATGCCGACGACGAAGAACTGGGCTCCGGGGAGTCGCAGGCCGCACTGCTGTTCCTGGAAGTAAGTTTGGATCGGCATACCTTCGAATAGTGCCCCTTCTTACTGCAGGCGGAGCACAACACCGCTTTAGCGGGACATCGCTGCCGAGTGTGCTTTACTCCCCCACAGAAGTAACACCGTGGGCCGCCTGGAGCTGCTGCCGTCGTCAGGCCCGAGTGTGGGCACGCCATCACGCAGCTTTTCGAACCCGAGGGACGAGGAGGGATCAGCGACTGCTCCTGCCACGTTGTCTCCACGTGGTCTTCGGGATACAATACTAGGCTTTTGGAGGCCATCTCCAACGTATCCGCTAGTTCTATCGACTTAGTGAGATCAAGATTACCTTGCTCCAACAGTCTGAGTCGGATATAAGATGATCCGATTCCCGCCACAAACGCATCTCGAGCGAGGTTGTTCATGTTCTGGTCTGCCGACACTGCTTTGCAGTTACAGCCCCTGGCTAGCTGTAGGAGCTCGTTCGCGTACTCTTCCGTCGTTTCGCCGGGCTGCCGTCGTCGAGTGGCTAAGAGGTATCGAGCATGCATCTCGTTTGGCGGTTTAATGTAACGCTTCTTAAGAAGCTCGAGGGCCCTTGTGTAGTCGGTGGCCGCACGGATCGTGAGATATACGGTGTCGCTTACCCTCGCGTGGAGGACCCGGAGTCTGTCGTCGTCTGTGGTGACCGCTGCGGAGGCTGCAAGGTAGTCCTCAAAACATTTCAACCAGTGGTCGAAGGTGTTAGAGGCGCCCGCCGCACGTGGATCCAGTGTAAGACGTTCGGGTTTTAACATTTGCTCCATACTCTCTGTATCGTTTTCTTTTTTTTTAACGACGAGAGTTTAATTAATAGTAAATAAAATTGATGCGCGTTATCACACACGAGGCTTGAGATGCTCAAGGAAATAAAGGCCTTTATTTACTATTACAACGAAGCTACCATGTATAGTACACGATCCCAGACTGAGGGGTCCCAGACAGAGCAGTGACCTTTATACCTCTCCCAGGAGGCGGAGCCCGACTGGGATGTACCATAATAACTATAATACAGGTGTAACAGCCCAACCCTAACCCCAACAGCAACAAGTAGAACAGCCCAACCCTAACCCCAACAGCAACATATATACATACTCGTAGTACTGGCCAGACCCTGGCTCAGTACTACCTAGTGGGAACCAACGATGGTTCACCACACCCTCACTCGGCCATTTCCTCTCTGCTTACTTTCAGCAACTGATGCATGAGGTCTCCAAGGTCTTGTTGAGTATCCATCTCTCTCAATTTACACCCATTCAAGTAATAATCTGTCTTCCTATTATTACTATCAAACTGGATAACCTGACATTTATCTGTATTATACTGCATCTGCCATGCAGATGCCCACACACTTAGCATGTCCAAATCATGCTGAAGCTTTTCTGCATCCTTCTCAGAGCTCACCCTCCCACCCAACTTTGTATCATCTGCAAATTTGGAGATAATGCATTCAGTTTCCTCTTCCAAATCATTAAAAGAAATGTGAACAGGTGGGGTCTAAGCACAGATCCCTGCGGAACTCCACTAGTCACTGACTGCTCATCAGAAAAAAACCCATTTGTGCCAATTCTTTACTTCCTACTTTGTCATCCTACTGATACTTGATCCATTTGAACCATCTCATTCCCCACAACCAGAAATATCTCCAGACGTATACTGATCCAGAAAATCCTCCTGAACACATTTCACAAACTCTTTCTCATCTCTATCCTTCACGCTATTACTATCCCAGTCTATATTAGACGAATCAAAGGCACCTTCCACTTGTCATAGAAATCATAGAAACCCTACAGTACAGAAAGAGGCCATTTGGCCCATCGAGTCTGCACCGACCACAATCCCACCCAGGCCCTAGCCCCATATCCCTACATATTTACCCACTAATCTACACATCTCAGGACACTAAGGGCAATTTAAAATGGCCAATCAACCTAACCCGCACATTTTTGGACTGTGGGAGGAAACCGGAGCACCCGGAGGAAACCCACGCAGACACGTGGAGAATGTGCAAACTCCACACAGACAGTGACCCAAGCCGGGAATCGAACCCAGGTCCCTGGAGCTGTGAAGCAGCAGTGCTAACCACTGTGCTACCGTGCCGCCCCGCCTGTGAGTCCAGCCTGCTCATTTTCGGTGAGTTATAAATTAGTGGACCCCTCTACTTTGGTCAAGTATGGTTAGCTCCAAATCCTGACAAAATTTAGCAAAACTTTGTTCTCAGACAGAATCAACAATTAATCAATGCAAGAAGGCAGACTGAAGCAGTTTAACCTGTATCATGATTGCATGCTTTATGAAGCATGTCCAGGACAATTATCATTTAATGCAAAATGGTTTTGTTAGAGGATATTAGAATCACAGATTTTGTAAGGCTAACAGGTTAACATAATTAAATGCAGAGTACTGGGAAGCTTGGCCTAAGTTGTTAAATGCTGAACTTGGGGAACTGAGAACTGTGACCTGGATAACAAAACCACAAAAGTCTTAGATCTCGGAATACCAGAAGTATGCAAAATTCTGCTGCAGGCATCAAGAACAACAGTTGAAGCAGTGTCTACAATTTCTCTGAGTAAATGTGTACATGCAGAATAAAACATTGCCTTCCATAGTTTTTGACAATAAAAGTCCACTGTTGCAGAATTAGTGTTTCCTCGATTTTGCTGGAAGATCTTCTCCCTGCATACACTTGAATAACATTATTAATGTACCGTACTGATGAATCGGCTGAGTCAGCTCCACCCACAACAGTTTTAAAGTGAAAAGGCATTGGGATATAAATGGCCCCATTAACAAGGTACTTAAGCCAGTCCTAACTAGCTGCAGCAAGTTTAATTCATATTTGCAGCACAAATTGAGCAAATTCTTGAACCTCATGAAGAGGTGAACAGCAAGTTCTGGTGTGAGGAGCATCGCAAATCATCCAGCAATTCGTTGGAATATGCAACTCACACATGAAAACTAACTGGCAGTTTAGCGTAGGTGGCATCTGAGCCTATGAAGAGCTGATGGAAGGGTATGGGTTCGCATACGGGTATGAGCGGCAAGGGGGCTGGGTAGAGGGCATGAGATAGCATCAGTTGTAAGGAATAGGGTATGGGGACAGTGAGAGAGGGTGAGAGGGTGTGGACTGGAGGACTGTTTGTGTTTATTTTGAATCTATCTTAAAGCAGTGCCAGAACACAAAGGCCTTTCAACCACACTGCCTCAAAATCCGGCAGCTTTCACACACTCTCACAAAACCAACAACTTTTACACTCCCTCACAAAACCCGACAGCCTTCGCACTCTCTCACAAACCCGACAGCCTTCGCGCTCTCTCACAAACCCGACAGCCTTCGCGCTCTCTCACAAACCCGACAGCCTTCACATTCCATCAAATCCAGCCGTGAACTTTTCCACCTCTGTACATCTGATCCAGGAGCAACCATGCAGGAAAATGTTTTCCCTCATTTTGCCCCAAGTTCTTCTGCCAGTTATTTTAAATCTACTTGCCAGAGGAAACAGTTTTCCCCTATGCTCTATCAAAACCCTTCATAATTCTGAATGCCTCCACTAGATATCCCTCATACAACTTCAGCATTCTCACTACTTAACTGAAACCCCTCACTCCTTTACCAACCTGGTAAGCATCCTCTGTTGCCTCTACAAGGCCTTGACACCTTTCCTAAAGGAAAGTGCCCAGAATTGCAAACAATGTTGCAGCTGAGATCAGAGTTTGTACATTTTTAATATGACTCTTGAAGTTTTGTATTCAATGTCCCTGTTTACAAGTATTCCATACATTTTCTTAATTGCCTTCTCTTCTCACTTCTGCACCATTACCACACATGCTAAATATCTCTCCTTGGCTCCCTCCTAGTTCTCATCTACATGCTGCCCCTCAGCAACATCATCCAGAAAAACATTAGCTTCCACAGTTACACTGACAACACACAGCTCTACCATATCATCATCACCCTCGACTCTTTTACTGTCTCCATATTGTCCGGCTGCTTTACTGACATTCAGTGCTTCTGAGTTTTGTTTCAATCCCTCCATCGCCTGCCCTCTTCCTATCTCTCTAATCTTCTGTAGCTCCACAACCCTCTGAAATATCTGTGCTCTTCTAATTTTGGTCTCTTATGCATTTGCAATGTTAATCAAGCCACCATTGCCAGCGTGCCTTTAGTTGCCTCGGCTTTAAGTTCTGTCACTTTCCCCCTAAACTCTCCGGCCATAATTTTTTTCCTTTATGACATTCCTTAAAAGCTACCCCTTTGACCAAGCTTTTGGTCAGCTGACTTAATATCCTGATGTGAGTCAGTATCAAATCTTGATTTATAATATTCCTGTGAAGCACATTGGAAATTTTATTACACCAGCTTGCCCTGTCACCTTCAAAGAATTTGAAAATGCACCCCAGGTTCCTCTGCTCCCTGAAAATAGCATGATTTAGGTTATAATAAGAGCAAAATGTGACTAAACACATTGACGAAGGGAAAGGGGTGGATGTGGTTTATATGGATTTTAGCAAGGGGTTCGATAAGGTCCCCCATGCAAGGCTTCTAGAAAAAGTGAGAGGGCATGGGATCCAAGGGGCTGCTGCCCTGTGGATCCAGAACTGGCTTGCCCAAAGGAGGCAGAGAGTGTGTATAGACGGGTCTTTTTCTAATTGGAGGTCAGTCCCAGTGGTGTGCCCCAGGGATCTGTTCTGGGACCCTTGCTGTTTGTCATTTTCATAAATGACCTGGATGAGGAAGTGGAGGGATGGGTTGGTAAGTTTGCCGACGACACGAAGGTTGGTGGGGTTGTGGATAGTCTGGAGGGATGTCAGAAGTTACAGAGGGACATAGGTAGGATGCAAGACTGGGCGGAGAAGTGGCAGATGGACTTCAACACAGATAAATGCGTAGTGGTTCATTTTGGCAGGTCAAATGGGATGAAGGAGTACAATATAAAGGGAAAGACTCTCAGTACGGTAGAGGATCAGAAGGACCTTGGGGTCCAGGTCCATAGGACTCTAAAATCGGACCCACAGGTGGAGGAGGTGGTTAAGAAGGCGTATGGTGTGCTTGCCTTTATCAATCGAGGGATTGAGTTTAGGAGTCCGGGGATAATGATGCAGCTATATAAGACCCTCGTCAGACCCCACTTGGAGTACTGTGCTCAGTTCTGGTCGCCTCATTACAGGAAGGATGTGGAAAAGATTGAAAGAGTGCAGAGGAGATTTACAAGGATGTTGCCTGGATTGAGTGGCATGCCTTATGAGGATAGGCTGAGGGAGCTCGGTCTTTTCTCCTTGGAGAGACGTAGGATAAGAGGAGACCTAATAGAGGTGTATAAGATGTTGAGAGGCGTAGATCGGGTGGACTCTCGGAGGCTTTTTCCCAGAGTGGAAATGGCTGCTACGAGAGGACACAGGTTTAAGGTGTCGGGGGTAGGTACAGGGGAAATGACAGGGGGACGTTTTTCACACAGAGGGTGGTGGGCAAGTGGAATCGGCTGCCGTCAGTGTTGGTGGAGGCAAACTCAATAGGGTCTTTTAAGAGACTCCTGGATGAGTACATGGGACTTAATAGGATGGAGGGTTATAGGTAGGCCTAAAAGGTAGGGATATGTTCGGCACAACTTGTGGGGCTGAAGGGCCTGTTTTGTGCTGTAGTTTTCTATGTTTCTATGTAAAATACTGTAGATGTTGGAATTCTGAAATTTAAAAAAACAGGAAATGCTGGAAAAAATTCAACAGGTTTAGGAGCAACTGTGGCAAGAGAAATGTTTGCCATGTTATTTCTCCTAAAGTGCATCACTTCACATTTATCCACATGATATTACATCTGCCACATTTGTCCCTGTTAACCAATCTATTTGCTCCTGCAATCTGCTCATATCCAGCTTACTATTTACTACATTGTCAAGTTTTGTAACATCTGCAACTTTCAAAATTATAACCAAGTTCAGGTCATTTATTTATACAAAAATACAATTCTAATACCAATCCCCGTGGGAGCTCATTACATAATTTTGTCCAGGCAGAAAACATCCATTCACCTCTCCCTCTCATCTCTTTGCCCCCTCTCCCTTAACCGATAATGTACTCAAATTGCACAACCACACCTCCCCTCCCCCCCACCCCACCCCCACCACCAACCCTGTTCATTGAAATCTGTTTACATAAGTATGCTATGTGGTATTTTATTGGCTTTTGAAAGTTCAAACATATATGATCAAATTACCATCTTAACTACTTAATTTTATTATCCAGTAATATATATTTTAAATGGTTATATCAGTTATATTTTTTTAATTAATTTATGTTTGAGAGAGTTCGAAGCAATCAGAAAAAAGTAACATAAGCAGGTCCTGAGAGCATTAACCATTATTCAAGTTTTCAATTTTAATGCTTTTTTTCCAACAGAAAATTGTATTAGCACTCAGAAATGTTGCAGAGATATTTGGCAAAAAAGCAACAAATTAGCTTAATGTTTTCTTAAGTGCTGTAATTTATTTGCCCTCATTAAGATCAGATGGAAGAGAGAGTACATTTGTTATCCTAGGTCTTTGCCAGCTGCTGTGGGAAGTAAGTTCATTCATCTAAATGCGGTGGATTAGGCGAACAAAATGGTTATAAAATTCATTCATGCCAAATTATGGGTGTTGAAAATCAGGCAAAGAAGACACACAAAAGGCAGCACGGTGGCACAGCGGTGCGCCATAGTGGCATAGTGGTTAGCACTGCTGCCTCGCTGCTTTAGGGGCCCAGATTCATCTCCAGCCTTAGGCGACTGCGTGGAGTTTGCACATTCTTCCTGTGTTTGCATGAGTTTCCTTCAGGTGCTCCAGTTTCCTCCACAGGCCAAAGTTGTGCAGGTTAGTTGGATTGGCCATGTTAATTTTCCCCATGGTGTCCAGAGATGTGCAGGTTAGGTGGATTCGCCATGGTAAATGGGCAGGGTTATGGGCATAGGGTGGGGGAGTGGATGCAGATTCAATGGGTCAAATGGCCTCCTTCTGCACTTTAGTGATTATATGGTTCCAATAAAATCTAATAAAAATATTCAAACCATTTAATTTCCATGATCATAGTATAGAACAACACCCGCTCTCCATTGTCATACAGGCATCCTTTGCACATTACAAGGGGCTGAGTTCCTTCCCTTTTCAAAGTCCCCATAAAAAGATATAAAAATTAATGCACTGCAGCTGCTGGATACTTTTTTTTGTCATGCAGAGAAGAGCTATGCAAGCCAGGAGAAGGACCCAAAATCTTGTGATGCTGCTCTGGACACACTTTGCAGAGAGATCCAGACCAGGAATTAAGCCACAGGTTAGTTAGGGTTGGGAGGAAGCCCTTCAGATTAGTTGAAACCTGTCATTATCACCTCCAATGACTCCTCATACCCTCCATGCTAACTCTTGCCCTTCTACTCATCCCTATAGCCCCTTATAACCCCTCAATCACATTCTTCCTCAAATTGCTTGGCTTTGTAGGCGGGCATAAATTTTGTGGGTATTAGGATTAGAATATTTCTTAAACTATAACTCGATAAATGAAGCAAAACAGGACAGCATTCAGCCAGAAAGGTGTGAGTAAGGCAAGCAGGCATCTTTTAAACACAGAAACCAGGTTGACAAAGACTCAGGAACTCGCATCAATATGCTATTCAGAAAATATCTTGAGACCTGGAAAACTTCCTGACATCCCATCAAACACCCATTGTCCAAAGGAATTCAGAGACATAAAGCAATTATCACACTCTTAAACCAAACTTTACATATTAAAACTCTAGACCAGAAAACCCATTAACGGGATAACTATAAAAGAAAACCATTTACACATCAAACTCCACACCCACAAACCTATTGAAACAGGATGATTATATCAGGAAACCACTCACAAACCATTTACATATCAAAACAGATCGTTACTATAACTATACTCCGTTTTGGCAGGCAGGCAGAGTACTTTGCGGGACTGTCTTGTCTGTGTCCTGATTGTACCTCCGTCGACGTAAAAAACTATAATAAACTGTGCTGTTATCGATCTTGGCTCTGGGTGTGAGTGGTGTGGTATCTGCTCACTCGCGCTAACAATTGGGGGCTCGTCCGGGATAGTGACCGCCGCTGGAACATCGCCTCTCAAACACTGGGTGAGTATCTTTACTCATTTAAAGTCCGCGGGAATTCCCAGTGCCAGCGGTGTTCCACGGCTGCCGCGATCTGAACTTGTGAACAGAGCCCGATCGAGAGCTGCACAGCGGGGTAGGTTCTTCTTTGGGCGGGTGAGCGGGGTCGCGAATTGTAATTGATTGTGTACTGTTGCATTCCGTGTATCCCTGACAGCGGACCCGACCAGACATTAGCTGACCCAAAAGGTACCTAAGGAAGACAAGGGTTAAGTGGCCGGGAGGCCGGGAGGACGTCCAGGGTTAGGGCCAATGAACGCGGACTCACGAAGTTCGGTTTAAGTCCGGGCGCTGCAAGTCGGGTAGGACCTCTGCAGGCGCGAAAGTCTGGGCCACTGGAAACAGATCCGCGAGGAGTCTGCTACATGTCCGGGCGCTACTAAGTCTGGAGCCTCTGTGAGTGCTTCGGGCACTACAAGCAGGAGACCTCTGGTAGCGCGAAAGAACGGCTACACGCCGGGGGAACTCCTACCTGCGGTCAATCCCACGCTTGTCCGCACCCAGGTCAGGGTGATTCCCGGGGAGATAGGGAAACGGCGAGCCTCTGTGGATTGATTTAGCGGTAGGATTTGGTCAGGAAAGAGTGGCCCCCGGCCCCTGTAGTCGTGGTCAGAGCCCCCCCCCCCTGTCTCTGTGAGCGGAGATCTCCCCGTTACATGCAGGACGGGCTCTGCGTGTTACTGCTGAAGGTTTAAAGGTACTGACAGTGGAAACACCAAACCAGGAACCCCAGGGATACCTACACAAGTATCTGTGGGAAGCACCAAACCAGGATTAGTACACCACTGATCTTAGCTAAGAGATTCGACATGGATAGCATTGAGACCATTTTTGAATGGGGGCCGGAAGGGTCCCTCACCCGCTATCTAGCAGATAAAAACAAGAACCTAATTAAAAGCATGATTAAAACAGGGTGGAAACCCCAAGACCCCCTTGAGAGCCAACGGGAATGGTGGGCAACGGAAAAGAGGAACAAGGATGATAAGGCTTGGATCCTCATACTGAAGGCACACCTCACCCTAGCAGGGCGAGTCCATAAATACGTTCAGGATAAACAAGAAAAGGCTGAACAGAAAAAGCATGCTGCTGTGATGGCTATTAACCCCGTGTTACCGGCACTGACCGACTTCTCCCGTGAAGCCCCATACGAGGAATGTCCCGATTGGGAGTGCTTAATAGACGAGACAAGTCCTCGGTGCCCAACAGGGGGGAGTCCCCCGGTAACCACCGATCCCCCAAACGCCAAAGCAGCACCTCTTAAGATCGAATGTATCCCAGGGGGACAAGGGAGAGACGGGCGAGGAAGGCAGGCCCAAATTAAAATGACTTATGTGTCACTCTCGCCAGGGGACACTATGAAATTACTAGAAAAGCTCCCAACCCTGCAGCCCAGGCACAGTAACGCAATTTTTTGGCAAAAGATGAAAGAGATGCAACTGTGCCACAACTTACACAACCGAGATATAGCAGGGTTAATAAGAGCCAAGATGCCCGAGAATCACTGGGCTCGGCTCCGGGCAGAACACCAGAATGGGACTTGGTGTGCAGACCTAGACGGGAGCCGCCGGGAGCAGGAACAGGCTCTGACAGGCTTTAAAAACGATATCATCCTGACCATGGGGGAGGTCCCCGTGAGTTGGAGTGTAATAGTAGGAGTAACGCAGAAAAAGGAGGAAGGGGCTCAGGAATACGGGCGACGAAAATTCGATGCCTTTGTAGCCCACGGAGGAATGCCAGATGCAGATAGACAGAACCCGGCATTCCTCCAGTTATATAGGGATGGGCTGAGCCCAGCACACCAAGCTATCCTAAAGACAGGATTGGTAAACTTTAACACCTTCGATGAATTAGAAAACTGGGCTGTCACTGTAGACAACCAGCAAAGGAAAACACAGGGCGCCAGAGCAGGGATATCAGCGGTAGGAACTGAAGGAGGAAATTGCTACAGGTGCGGGGAATTAGGCCATTTCAAAAGGGAATGCCGAGCTATAATCCCGCACCCTCCTAATACATGTAATAAGTGCGGCAGAATCGGACACACCGAATCTACCTGCAAAGACAGAAGGATCCCAAGGAGAAAGGGAGCGCCCCCGGAGAGACTGGAGAAAACCCCGGCAAGCGCCCCAGATATAAGGGAGAATGAGGTGGTTTCGGACCCAGCGCACCTCAGCCACCAGCAGCTGCTGGACATTATACAAACCTTGGCGGCACAAAAATCTGCATGAGTGGCATCGGCCCCCGCCCCGGGAACGGACCCCCGTATCTGGGTGAATGCATCGTTAGGGGGCCGGCGATGCAAAATATTAATAGATACGGGGGCTTCGATATCCCTCACCAACATGGCACTACCCACCACCCACCGTTCCATAGTAGTAGTAGGAATAGGGGGGGATAGGACTATAGCATATCAGAGCGAAGCAGTGTTACTTGAGGTAGAGGGGATCATACTCCCCGTACACTTCTGGGTGGGCCCAAATGAAGAAGGGACAATTTTGGGAATAGACCTCCTGGGAGAGTTAGGAGCAGTGGTGGACGCTTTCAATAAGCGCCTGCTGTGGACGGCAAGGAAAGAACACAAGAGCGGGATCCAAGGATACTGGGTCCCTAATAAGAACGTAGCAGCCATAGGCATGGGGGCTCCGGCTCCGACGGCCCGAGACTGGAAGAAGGAGGGACTAGTGGGACTCTTATGTCAAGCACTACCCCGGGTCTGGGCTACAGGCAAGCAAGACTGCGGTCTCGTCACAATCCTTCCTTTACAAATACAAGGACCAGCCCATGCCCCTCATAAACAATATCCCATAAAACCCGAGGCGTTACAGGCAACCGAAACAATCGTCCAGGCTTTGGTTAAACGGGGCATCCTGAGACCCACCGTGTCCCACACAAATTCCCCGATGTGGACCGTCCGTAAGCCAGACGGGAACTACCGACTAACCATCGACTATACCGCCCTGAATAAGGTCACCCCAAAGGAACACCCTATCGTTGCGAGCCCGGCCACTATATTTAACGGACTGCGACCTGAATATTGTATCTTCTCCGTGCTAGACATAGCAAACGGATTCTGGTCAATTCCACTCCACCCAGACTCCCAGGAGAAGTTTGCCTTCACCTGTGGAGGTAGACAGTACACCTGGACCCGTCTCCCCCAGGGATTCCACAATAGCCCCAACATATTCCACCGGGTTATGAGCAAAGCCCTCGAAAATTGTAACTTATCCCCCTATGAGAGCGCTTTTCTCCAATATGTGGATGACATCTTGATCGCCTCCACTAACCCGACGGGGCATTTGGGAGCCCTGTCAGTAATCCTGCGGGGCTTACAAACAGCAGGATTTAAGGTTAACCCAACCAAAGCACAACTCGCAAAACCAGAGGTCCGATATCTGGGGCATTACATAAGTCAGGGAAAGAAAACCCTTCCCACGGACCGAAAAACAGCAATTGCCAACATGACCCGTCCGAACACAGTTAGGGGGGTGCGTAGGGTAATGGGACTCTTTAATTACTGTCGGAATTTCATCGATCAGTTTGCATCCATAGCAGAACCTATCCAGCGATTGGTAAAAGGGGGGAGGCCGGGGGCAGAAATCATTGAATGGGGACCCGAACAAGAAACAGCATACTCCCACCTGAAATCAGAATTATTAGCGGCCCCAGCCTTATGCCTGCCCAACATAGCGAAACCGTTCCATCTTTTTTATAATGCGGAGGACGGATTCTATAGCTCCGTTGTGACTCAAGAAAGTGGGGGCACCATGAGACCTGTAGCATATTATTCGGTGCGGCAGTCCCCGATAGCCAAAGGACTACACAAATGTGTGGCAGCCCTGGACTGTGCCGCATGGGCAGTCAGGGTGTGCGAACCCATTACTATGTTAGGACAGATCATCCTGCACACAAAACATACAATAGTAGAATTATTAAACACAGGTCGACTCCGAACTGTTTCAGATGCTCGAAGGGCAACTTGGGAGGCAGTGCTCCTTCCTCAGGACCAATCTATTAAAATCGTACGAGATACCGGAAGAAACCCAGCAGAGGGGTTCCTTCCAGACGGCAGTCCACATCACTGTCCGATTAACCCAGACATGGATACAGAGGATGGGGATTAGTGATCAGCCACTGGAGAACCCCGATATAATACTATACGTAGACGGGTCCCGAAGGCAGGTGGAGGGACAGTACCGCACAGGATGGGCAGTGGTAGATCAGGAAGGAACACTAATAGCAAAGGGCACCATGGGGGGGGGGAGACCTCTGCTCAAGTGGCCGAGCTTATAGCATTAACAAAGGCCCTTAGCGCAGGAAGGGACAAAAGGGTAAACATATACACGGACAGTCAATATGCGTTCGGGGTGGTTCACGACTATATGATAGCATGGAATAGGCGCGGATTCATTACCGCAGCGGGGGGACACATAAAACATGAAAATATAATTCGAGACCTGGCCACAGCATCCAGACTACCCTCAGAAGCAGCCGTAATTAAAATAAAAGCCCATCAAAAGACAAGGACTGTAGAGCAGCAGGGGAAGCCCTCCCACAGATAGCTGCCATCACCTCTTCCCCCATGGAAGAGATGGATGTTCATAAACTACAGGGTAGCGCTGACCCAGACGAGGTGGCGCGGTGGAAACAGACCGGGGCGTCCTTAGACGAAGATGGTATATGGAGGAAAGGACATCAAGTAGTCGCCCCCTCATTCATACAGGCGGAACTACTTCGACTCCACCACGAACCAAACCACTCCGGACGGGATGGGACCCTAGCTCGTTTATCAGGAGATTGGTGGTGGCCAGGGATGGGGCGGGATGTAGCTAAGCACTGCCAAAGATGCATCATATGCGCACAGCATAACCCTGGCCGGCCCCTAAAGGTTAAACTAGCAAACCAACCCAGGCCAAAGGGACCTTGGGAAAACCTCCAAATTGACTTCATCGGCCCTCTACCCACCAGTCGTGGGAAGAAGTACTGCCTGGTCCTCATTGACCAGTTCACCCAATGGGTAGAAGCCTTCCCAACCCGGGATTGCGGGGCAACCACTGTAGCCCACATCTTAGCATATGAGATAATACCCAGATGGGGAGTCCCGTTACAACTGGACTCCGACCAGGGGACACACTTCACAGGCAAGGTAATGAAACACGCATGTAAAACCTTAGGGATCCGACAGCGGTTCCATATACCATACCACCCCCAGAGTGCTGGAATGGTAGAGAGAATGAATCGCACCCTCAAGAACACGATAGCAAAAACTATCGCAGAAACAGGTCAGGGGTGGGTAGATGTCCTTCCCTGTATCCTGATGCGCCTACGGGCCACCCCAGGTCGAACCATAGGGCTCACCCCGTTCGAACTAATGACCGGGAGAGCAATGCGACTCCCCGAAAACATCGCCGTGGGAGGGGAAGAAATGACACCCCTCCGGGACAAGCTCAAACGATATGTGCAACACTTAGATTCACAACTCCGAGACCTGCACCACACAGCCAGGGACCAGCAAGCCATTAGAGACCAGGCTAAAAAGGAAAATGTCAGTCATACCCCCACCCTCCCTCGAGTAGGGGATAGGGTTTTGATTCGGATTGCCCCAGACCGACCCGGGTTTGCACCGAAATGGATGGGACCCCACGAGGTTATCCTTACCAGCGATACATGTGCGTGTGTCGATGTGAAAGGAAAAGGCCGATGGAAACATTGGTCGCAATTAAAATCCTATCACCACGGGGAAAGAGGACAGAGCAGACTGACTGAAAGGACAGAGGATGCTCCGTCCACTCCACGTATTGGCCCTTAACCATCTTTGTCCTTACAGCGGAAATCGAAATAACAACCTTTATTTTCCAACACTAAAGGAACTATATGCCAACCGAGGCATGAATGTATATATGTAGATAGAAATAAGAATAAGATAAGTAAGACAAGTTCATCACCTAATATGAACCTAACGACTGGCGGCCACCAGGTTTTATATATCCTCCCCCAACCCCTCTCCAGAACCATGTGGACCACTTGGAGGATGATCCTCGCGGCGACCTTCCTGACGAGTGTGGCACCCGAAGAACACCCCATCTACCCGCGATTCCACGGGATAGCCTTCAACACATCCGAGGCACTATGTGTGCCAGCTGGACCGGACCCTATGAACAGTAGAACTTATCTTAACGCATGGCTACAAGTTTACCCGGGTATCAACGAGATCTGCTTCACTTGCACTTTAGAAGGACTCCGAACATGCATTCAACAGCGGGACCTCCAGAACAGAGACCAGTGCGTTTTTGGGACTCTCTGCGCCCTCCCCGACAACCCACAAGAGGCCCGACCACAGGACACTTTGAATTCAAACATGGACATTTGCGGCTATTACGGACTTGTTGAGGCTCCCGCAGTCTCATTGTATGTATGTTTTGCACCGCTTCCAACGCGGGCCCCCACGACCACAAGGCCCGAAATCTTACCCTGTCCCTTGCAAAGCAGGGGACCGGAGGGAGGACTGGTGTTGTGGAACGAGGGGGAAATTGTGTACGACAACGTAAAACATGAGGTGGTACCTGTCCTGATCGACATTTCAGGAATCCAGGTACCCAGGCATTGCTCAGAACAGGTACAGAACTTGTATCAGATGTTAGAGAGAGAGACCATAAAACGGGCCATTGACGCAATGGGGGCCACACACTACAGGGGAAACATAAACACCAACACATACCGAAGCAAACGGGGTATTATCAATGATATGCTCACAGGGCTGAATACAGGAGACACAATGATTAACTCCATTGACATCCAGGGCCTCAACAGTAAAATTGAACAGCTGAAAGGGGTAATGAAAAACATATTACAGCGGTCATTAGACCAGCAGGCGGAACAAGCATTCTTAGGGGAAGCGGGCGCCCATATCCAACTAGATGGGATTGCAGTGTTAGAAGCACATGCCCGAACTATCAATCGCCTCATAGACAGGGAAAGGGAAGACACTGCCCGGGTACAACAGGGACAGTTATGCCATGCATATGGTCAGTGGATGGTGGCACAAATACGACACAATTTGGACCAGGTACACAGGGGGGAAGTGCCCGATTGGATCGACAGCGCCCAACTAGCGCAACTCGCAGATCAGAAGGGGATGCTGGATGACCGGACCCTGAAGGGGATGACACGAGTATATCCAGTAATCCCCGACTGCGAGGTTAGTGAGGGCACCGGGATAGGAATGGTTCTGCTAATTCCAACGGTCACACAGGACGCTGGACCATTCCCCATCTTCCGAATTGAAAATATTGGTGTTGTTAGGGGCAATGCTTCCCTCCGCTACCACATAACCGAAAACATGGCCATCTCCAAACATGGCATAATGTCCAGTGTTTCTCTCGCAGGGTGCAAGCAGAGGGGAGAGGTCACCATCTGTCCTCACCCACTGAGACAAGGAGAGGCAGCAGAATGTGGGTTTAACCGAACACAGGACTGCACCTTAGAGATTATACCCGTAGACCCACATTTCGCCCGGGCAGGATACGGGGGGCGGGGTAGATACTGTGTAGCCACCACACGTACATCATTCACATATAACGGATTAACATGCCCAATCCCCGACCCTAACTTCTGTTTTACCCCTCGCAAGCCAGTCACTATAGGTCAAGCTCACATCACCAATATTCGAAATAGGCAGACCATAGCCTTTAATGCCACAGACCCCCTAAAAGACAACCTAAGAGACTACCAAGAACCCGAGCAAGCCCCCATCCCACACCTGACCGAAGTCCTAAGGGAGCTCCGACTTAAAGTAGGACACTCCGTCCGATTATACCACCGGTTACAGTCACACATCAAAACCTTGGAACAAGATACCGAGACGGCGTTACGAAGTCAAACATGGGTACAGAAGGTGTGGGACTGGGGTCTAAATGTAAACATCCACCCCTGGGTCCGAATTACATCGCACACACTGGTGGTCATCCAACTCATCTTAGCCCTTTCCTGGGGATTGGCTACATGTTATACCTACCGCCAGCGGAAGAGAATGAAAGCACATAAGAACTTAGTTAGAACAATTGGTATGATGGGGCAGGTAGCCAAGCGGGATGATTACTCCCGCCTACACATGATTTGACAAACTCCGGGACTCCCCTAAACTGTACGACTGCAGCGTACGGAGGCAGGAAGCACCGGACACAAAATATAATAAAGGGGAGAAAGATCGGTTAGAAAAGTGAAAAGGAAATAAACAACAAAAATTCACTTTTGACCGACAGGGGGGACTGTAGGCGGGCATAAATTTTGTGGGTATTAGGATTAGAATATTTCTTAAACTATAACTCGATAAATGAAGCAAAACAGGACAGCATTCAGCCAGAAAGGTGTGAGTAAGGCAAGCAGGCATCTTTTAAACACAGAAACCAGGTTGACAAAGACTCAGGAACTCGCATCAATATGCTATTCAGAAAATATCTTGAGACCTGGAAAACTTCCTGACATCCCATCAAACACCCATTGTCCAAAGGAATTCAGAGACATAAAGCAATTATCACACTCTTAAACCAAACTTTACATATTAAAACTCTAGACCAGAAAACCCATTAACGGGATAACTATAAAAGAAAACCATTTACACATCAAACTCCACACCCACAAACCTATTGAAACAGGATGATTATATCAGGAAACCACTCACAAACCATTTACATATCAAAACAGATCGTTACTATAACTATACTCCGTTTTGGCAGGCAGGCAGAGTACTTTGCGGGACTGTCTTGTCTGTGTCCTGATTGTACCTCCGTCGACGTAAAAAACTATAATAAACTGTGCTGTTATCGATCTTGGCTCTGGGTGCGAGTGGTGTGGTATCTGTTCACTCGCGCTAACAGCTTCTATTTTTGCTTCTAAAGCAGATTTGTAGAGTCAGAAAATGTCTAGCTTGTTGCACTTGCTTCAGGAAAAAATGCTGCAAATGGCAGGATGTTCATTCAAGAGGATGGATGCATACTGTAGTCAGGCCTGCCACCTAGGAACACAGATTGGAGGCAGCCACAGCAGCTGCCAAGTGCCAAGTAGGGTTGGTTAAAAAGCCCATCTCCATTCTCTGAGACTTGGTCTCAGTTGCTATGTTAAATATTAGGTCCTCTAGCCCTCACATGCCTTCACCCTCCTCCCCTTCCAAACACTCGCCATGCCCCATCCATGCCCTTTCACCCACCTCCAATGACTTCTCATACGCTCCATGCTAACTCTTGCCCTTCTATTCATCCCTTCCTGTTGGGGGGCACTTCAGCGGTCACGGGCATTCGGCCTCTGATATTCGGGTAAGCGTTCTCCAAGGCGGCCTTCACGACACACGACAGCGCAGAGTCGCTGAGCAGAAACTGATAGCCAAGTTCCGCACACATGAGGACGGCCTCAACCGGGATATTGGGTTCATGTCACACTATTTGTAATCCCCACAGCCTGCCTGGACCTGCAGAGTTTCATTGGCTGTCCTGTCTGGAGACAATACACATCTTTTTAGCCTGTCTTGATGCTCTCTCCACTCACGTTGTTTGTATCTTAAAGACTTGATTAGCTGTAAGTATTCGCATTCCAACCATTATTCATGTAAATTGAGTCTCTATCTTTATATGCCCTGTTTGTGAACAGAATTCCCACTCACCTGAAGAAGGGGCTTGGAGCTCCGAAAGCTTCTGTGGCTTTTGCTACCAAATAAACCTGTTGGACTTTAACTTGGTGCTGTTAAACTTCTTACTGTGTTCTATGACCGAGCCAGTTCTGTATCTACCTTGCCAGCTCACCTCTGATCCCATGCAACTTCACCTTCTGCACCAGTCTGCCATGAAGTCCATGTAGACAACATCCACTGCCCTACCCTCATCAATCATCTTTGTCACTTCCTCAAAAAACTCAATCAAGTTTGTGAAACACGATCTCCTCTTCACAAAACCATGTTGCCTCTCACTAATACTTATTTCCACTTATTTCCAAGTGGGAATAAATCCTGTCTCGAAGAATCCTCTCCAATAATTTCCCTACCACGGACGTAAGGCTTACTGGCCTGTAATTACCTGGATTATTCTTGCTACCCTTCTTAAACAAAGGAACAACATTTGCTATTCTCCAATCCTCTGGGACCTCTGCACCTCCCTCCTATAATCCTTCCTATAATGTGGTATTCTAGCTGTGGCCTCACCAAAGTTCTATACTACTCCAACATGATTTGCCTGCTTTTGTAATCTATGCTTTGATTGATAAAGGCAAGTGTCCCATATGTCTTTTTCATCACCTTACTAACATGCCCTTCCATCTTCAGAGATCTACGAACAAGCACACCAAGGTCCCTTTGTTACACAGATTTTCCTCGTGTCATGCCATTCATTGAATACTTCCTTATCAAATTCCTCCCTCCAAAATGTATCACCTCTCACTTTTCAGGGTTAAATTCCATCTGTCACTTTTCTGCCCACTTGACCATCACATCAATATCTTCTTGTAGCCCAAAACACTCGCTGTTAACCACCTGGTCAATCTTTGTGTCATCCGCAAACTTACTAATTTTACCCCATATTGTCATCTATGATTTTTATATAAATGATGGATAATAGGGGACACAGCAGATCCCTGTGGTACATCGCTGGAGACTGGCTTCAAGTCACTAAAGCAGCCTCTGTCATCACCCTCTGTCTCTTACAACTGAGCCAATTTTGAATCCATTATATCAAATTACCATGTATCCCATCTGCATTTGCCTTCTTTATAAGTCTCCTATGTGGGACTTTGTCAAAGGCTTTGGTGAAATCCACATAAACTATGGCGGCACAGTGGTTAACACTGCTGTCTCACAGCAACAGAGACCCAGGTTCAATTCTAGACTCGGGTCACTGTCTGTGTAGATTTTGCACATTCTTCCTGTGTCTACGTGGGTTTCCTCCAAGTGCTCCGGTTTCCTCCCACATTCCAAAGATGTGCCAGTTAGGTTGATTGGCCGTGCTAAGTTGCCCCTCAGTGTCAGGGAGAGTAGCAGGGTAAGTGCATGGGGTTACAGGGATGGGGCCTGGTTGGGATCCTTGTTGGTTCACGCTCAATGGGCCAAATGGCCTCCTCCTGCACTGTAGAGATACTATGGTTCTATGATACATCAACTGCACTACCCTCATCTACACATCTGGTCACCTCCTCCAAAATTTAATCAAATTTGTTAGGCATGAACTCCCTCTGATGAAGCCATGCTGACTATCCCTGATCATGCCTCTCCAACTGGAGATAGATGCTCTCCCTCAGAAATTTCTCCAATAGTTTCCCTACCACGGTACAGTACGGGCGGCACGGTAGCACAGTGGTTAGCACTGCTGCTTCACAGCTCCAGGGTCCTGGGTTCGACTCCCGGCTCGGGTCACTGTCTGTGTGGAGTTTGCACATTCTCCTCGTGTCTGCGTGGGTTTCCTCCGGGTGCTCCGGTTTCCTCCCACAGTCCAAAGATGTGCGGGTTAGGTTGATTGGCCAGGTTAAAAATTGTCCCTTAGAGTCCTGGGATGCGTAGGTTAGAGGGATTAGCGGGTAAAATATGTGCGGGTAGGGCCTGGGTGGGTTTGTGGTCGGTGCGGACTCGATGGGCCAAATGGCCTCCTTCTGCACTGTAGGGTTTTTATGTTTCTATGTTCACTGACAAGAAACTCACTGGTTTAACTCTACAACCTTTTTTAAATAGCAGAACCTCATTTCTAATCTCCTGTCCACTGGCACCTCCTCCATAGCTGGAGAGGAATTAAAAATTTGGGTCAGAGCCCCTGCAATCTCCTCCCTTGCCTTCCACAGCAGCCTGCAAAAGAATTCATCCAGACCTGGAGATTTGTTCACTTTTAAGCCCGCCAACATCTCCAATACAAAGAACAAAGAACAAAACAAAGAACAAAGAACAAAGAACAGTACAGCACAGGAAACAGGCCCTTCGGCCCTCCAAGCCTGGGCCGCTCATTGGTCCAACTAGACCATTCGTTTGTATCCCTCCATTTCCGGACTGCTCATGTGACTATCCAGGTAAGTCTCAAGTGATATCAGCATGTCTGCCTCCACCACCCTACTTGGCAGCGCATTCCAGGCCCCCACCATTCTCTGTGTAAAAAACGTCCCTCTGATATCTGAGTTATACCTCGCTCCTCTCAACTTGAGCCCGTGACCCCTGTGATCATCACCTCCGATCTGGGAAAAAGCTTCCCACTGTTCACCCTATCTATACCCTTCATAATCTTGTACACCTCTATTAGGTCTCCCCTCATTCTCTGTCTTTCCAGGGAGAACAAGCCCAGTTTACCCACTCTCTCCTCATAGCTAAGACCCTCCATACCAGGCAACATCCTGGTAAACCTTCTTTGCACTCTCCCAGACCCGTCTCCCAGACCGTCTCCCATCTGCTTCTGGATTGTCTCTGGCCTGTCTTGTGAATTACCTCATCAATCTCATTGTTTATAACCATGAACTCACTAATATCACAGAATCATAGAATCCTACAGTGCAGAAGGAGGCCATTCATCCCATGAACTCTCCGACAGAGCATCTTACCCACGCCCATCCTCCACCCCATTGCCTTAACCCCACGCATTTACCCCGCTAATCCCCTTAACCTACACATCTTTGGACACTATGGGGCAATTTACCATGACCAATCCAACTAACCTGCATATCTTTGTACTGTGGGAGGAAACCAGAGCATCCGGAGGAATCCGGAGAGCATGCAATGATTGGTTAATATCCTCCTTATTGATAAAAATACACTCTTGGTATTTTTTCCACCTCTTTCTCCTTCCTGTTGTTTAAAACAAGTTGATACTATAGCATCTGATGTTTACAACAAATTCTACTTTCATGGTCTTATCTTCAAGCTTTTTAACCTTATTTTGTTTCTGGGTTTTCTGTTGAACAAGGCATTTTTAATTTGGTCATCCTTCTCCATAAACAGTCAGCTTAACAGTTCTTTTCTGAATTAATGCTATTAATCAAACTCAGCTCCTTTATTGGATAATTAATCCTTAAAACTGGTATAGGAAAGCCTAAAGTCCTCCTGAATAGATAATGTATGACTGTGTGGAATTGGTGGAGTCTGTATTTCTTTGCTATTGAAGAAATGTAGAATGAATTCATGAAAGGTCTAATGGCAAGTTGGCAAAGCACTTGCAAATTAAAGACTTCAGGTCAATTGATCAGCTATTTCCAAGAACTAGTTTGTAAATGTATGAACTGGCATTCCATGAGTATATGTAATTTATTAATTTACTATATCCAACGTAAGAACATTACACAGTTCGTTTCCAAAATTTGAGATATATTGACATGCACATTAAGAAAGAAACTCAGCACCCATGGAGCAGTTGAACCAGGAACACTCCTTACCACAATGGCTGTCTCAGCACTCTACACCAGCATCCCCCACAACGACGGCATTGCTGCAACTGCCTCAGTACTCAACGCCGACAACAGCCAATCTTCAGACTCAATTCGACAACTCATTCGCTTCATCCTGGACCACAATGTCTTCACCTTCAACAACCAGTTCTTCATCCAGACACATGGAACATCCATAGGGGCCAAACTCGCACCTCAATATGCCAACATCTTCATGCATAGGTTCGAACAAGACTTCTTCACCACACAGGACCTTCAACCGATGCTATACACTAGATACATTGATGACATTTTCTTCCTTTGGACTCATGGCGAACAATCACTGAAACAACTACGTAATGACATCACCAGGTTCCATCCCACCATCAGACTCACCATGGACTACTCTCCAGAATCGGTTGCATTTCTGGACACACGCATCTCCATCAAGGACGGTCACCTCAGCACTTCACTGTACCGCAAGCCCATGGATAACCTCACGATGCTCCACCTCCCCATCTTCCACCCTAAACACATTAAAGAAGCCATCCCCTTTGGACAAGCCCTCCGTATACACAGGATCTGCTCAGATGAGGAGGATTGCAACAGACACCTACAGATGCTGAAAGATGCCCTCATAAGAACAGGATATGGCGCTCGACTCATCAATCGGCAGTTCTGATGGGTGCCACAGTGAAAAACGCACAGACCTCCTTAGAAGACAAACATGGGACATGACCGACAGAGCATCCTTCATCGTCCAGTACTTCCCCAGAGCGGAGAAGCTACGACATCTTCTCCGGAGCCTTCAACATGTCATCGATGAAGCCGAACATCTCGCCGAGGCCATCCCCACACCTCCACTACTTGCCTTCAAACAATCGTGCAAGCTCAGACTATTGCACGCAGCAAACTACCCAGCCTTCAGGAGAACAGTGACCATGACACCACACAACCCTGCCCACAGCAATCTCTGCAAAACATGTCAGATCATCGACAGGGATGCCATCATCTCATGTGAGAACAACATCCACGAGGTACAGGTACATACTCTTGCAACTCGGCCAATACTGTCTACCTGATGCGCTGCAGGAAAGGATGTCCCGAGGCATGGTACATTGGCGAGACCATGCAGACACGACAGCGGATGAATGGACACCGCTCGACAATCAGCAGGCAGGAGTGTTCCCTTCCTGTCGGGGAACACTTCAGCAGTCAAGGGCATTCAGCCTCTGATCTTTGGGTAAATGTTCTCCAAGACGGACTTCACGGCACACGACCACACAGAATCACCTAGCAGAGACTGATAGCCAAGTTCTGAACACATGAGGACAGCCTCAACTGGGATCTTAGGTTCATGGCACACTATCTGTAACCCCTACAACTTGCCTGGGCTTGCAAAATCTCACCAACTGTTCTGACTGGAGACAATTCACACCTCTTTATCCTGTGCTTAACCCTCCCTCCACTCACATTGTCTGCATCTGTAAAGACTTGATTACCTGTTAAGATCACATTCCAACCATTATCTTGTAATTGACTTTGTGTCTATATATGCTCTGTTTGTGAACCGAATTCTTCACTCACCTGATGACGAGGCAACGCTCCGAAAGCTCGTGCTACCAAATAAACTTGTTGGACTTTAACATGGTGTTGTAGAACATAGAACATGGAACATTACTGCACAGTACAGGCCCTTCGGCCCTCAATGTTGCGCCGACCTGTGAAACCAATCTAAAGCCCATCTAACCTACACTATTCCAATATCATCCATATGTTTATCCAATGACCCTTTAAATGCCCTTAATGTTGACGAGTCCACTACTGTGAGGCTACTTACTGTGCCTGCCCCAGTCCAATGCCAGCAACTCCACATCATGCATATTATAAGGTTACTCTCATGTTTATTTGTACATATGCCAAAAGTGTAAAGACATTCTGGCTTAGAGTCATAGAGGTTTACAGCATGGAAACAGGCCCGTCGGCCCAACTTGTCCAGGCTGCCCCTTTTTTTTTTAGCGACTAAGCTATCCCAATTGCCCACATTTGCCCCATATCCCTTGATAGCCACCTTACTCATGTAACTTTCTAAACGCTTGTTAAAAGATAAAATTGTTGGACTTGTCCTCATCTGTTGAGTGACAAGTCCTCACTCACCTGATGAAGGAGCAAGACTCTGAAAGCTTGTGCTGCCAAATAAACCTGTTGGACTTTAACCTGGTGTTGCGAGACTTCTTACTGCGCTTACCCCAGTTCAACGCCGACATCTCCACTTCAATGTTCTGACCAATGAAACCAAGCATGCCGAATGCCTTCTTCACCACCTGTCCAACTGTGACTCCACTTTCAATGAGCTATGAACATGTACTCCTAGATCTCTTTGTTTTATAACTCTCCCCAATGCCCGACCATTAACAGAGTAAGTCCTGCCCTGGTTCGATCTACCAAAATGCATCACCTCACATTTATCTAAATTAAATTCCACCTGCCATTCGTCAGCCCACTGGCCCAATTGATCAAGATCCTGTTGCAATTGGAGATAACCTTCTTCACTGTTCACTATGCCACCAATCTTGGGGTCATCTGCAAACTTACTAACCATGGTTTCTTAGCCGAGTAGAATGTTTGTCCATCATCAAGAAAAAATGATGCTGTCTTTAGCCATGGGTTTATTTAGCTCAGTTCCTCAGGTCAGTGTTCTAGGTCTAACTTTATTCAGTTGCTTTATCAAGTTTAAAGTTTATTTATTAGTGTCATAAGTAGGCTTACATTAACACTGCAATGAAGTTACTGTGAAAATCCCCTGCCGCCACACTCCGCAGCTGTTCATCCTGACCTTCCCTCCATCATAAGGGTAGATGTGGGGATGTTTACTGATGGTTGTACAATGTTCAGCACCATTCACAACTACCCGGGAACTGAAGCAGTCCATGTTCATATGCAGCAAGACCTGGACAACATTCAGGCTTGGGGTGATATTCGGCAAGTGGCATTTGGGCCACACAAGTACCAGGCAATGACCATCTCCAGAAAGAGAGAAACTAACCATCTCCCCTTGACATTCAATGGCATTACTGTCACCAAATCCCGCACTATCACTAGCTTGGTGGTTACCATTGACCAGAAGCTGAACTGGACCAGCCATATAAGTATTTTGGCTACAAGAGCAAATGAGAGGCTAAGAATTCTGCAGCAAGCAACTCACCTCCTGACTCCCCAGAGCCTATCCACCATCAACATATATCATGTCAGGAATGTGATAGAATACTCTCCACTTGGCTGGATGAGTGTAGCTGTAGCAATACTCAAGAAGCCTAACACCGTCCAGGACAAAACAGCCCACTTGATTGATATCCCATTGAAGACATTCAATATTCAATCCCTCCACCACCAACATACAGTGGCAGCGCTGTGTACCATCCACAAGATGCATTGAAGTAACTCACCAAGTCTCCTTCAGCAGCACCTTCCAAATCTGCAATCTCTATCACCTAGAAGGACAAGTGCAGCAGGCACATGGGAACACCACCATTTAAGCTCCCCCCTAAGCCACATACTATACTGACCTGGAAATATATCACTGTTCTTTCACTGTCACTGGGTCAGAATCCTGGAACTGCCTCCCTAATAGTACTGTGGGTGTACTAACACTATATGGACTGCAGGGGTTCAAGAAAGCAGCCTAACACCACCATCTCATGGGCAATTGGGGATGGGCAACAAATGCTGGTCGAGCCAGCAACTCCCACATCTCATCAAAGAATAGACAAATGGTTATGACAATGAAGGTCAATAAGGAGTTGGTTGAAAGGTATTCATTTGGAGAACAGTATCAGACTAAGAAAAGCGTTGAGTGACATGTCTAGAATCATAGAATTCCTACAATGCAAAAGGAAGCCATTCGGCCCATCAAATCCGCACCGACTCTCTGACAGATTATTTTACCGAGGTCCTCTCCCCTGCCATATCTCCATAACCCTGCCATGGCTAATCCATTTAACCTACACATCTTGGAACACTAAGGGACATTTTTTTTTCCATGGCCAATGCACCTAACCATCACAACCTGCATAACTTGCACCTGATCCAATAGATCATTGTAAGGCCCTTTATTTTTCTGATCTTCACAAATCACCTGCATTTAGAAATTTCACACGAATTGATTGAATATATCTATCACATGGCACAACATGATTCTCCTCGTCTTCCATAGCTGGATAGTCCATTCAATTTATCAAAGCATTACTTGGGCTAAAAACCAAAAGACCATTTAATGAATAAAAATCAGATTAAAAAACATAAGCTAATGTAGAACAGTACATATTACAGTAACTTGAAACTTTACTATCCTCCTTGACGTATCTAAAGTATTTTTCAACATACATAGAATATTGAAAACAGATGTTCGCTTTTTGCAGTTAAACTAGTTTTTTCCCTACAGATTGATCAAGTGCGGGTAGCCCTGTGTAATACCATAATTGAAAAAGACTGCAAACAGAGACATAGAAAGGGAGTAAAATGGATCAATTACTTTGTCCTTAACCATTGGCCTATAACTTACCTTCACCTTGGGCAGCACTGTCAATCAAGAATCATTAGTGAAAAATGTCTTGATTTTTGACCTGTGCCAGATGATTTCAAAAATGTTACTTCAAAATCTGCAAAGCTATGCAGAAGGTAAGACATTAATTAATTGGCACTTTGAAACGCAATTGTCATTCTTCTCAATATTTCCTGACTGAATGGTAGGAAGGAAGGAGAAAAGGAAAGGAACAATTAGCATTTATATAGCAACGAACTCAGGAAAGCTCTTCACAGAGGTGGATTTACAGATCTTGGGGTCCAGCTCTCTGCTTAATTTCTGAGCACGCCCCTGGCAACTTCACATTCCTCCCGATATTGCCCACCCTTGCCCCCCAGAACACAAAGGTAATCGCCAAAAAATATACAAAATTGATCACTGCTTCAGTGCTTTTTAACTTGTAAAAACATGCCTGTATGAATAATTGCTGAACTGAAATCTAAGCTGTCAGAATGACAGAAAATATGTTTTTTAAATTCATTCAAGGGCCATGGGTGTCACTGGCTGGCCAGCATTTATTGCTCATCCCTATTTGCCCAAAGGTAGTTGATAGTTGTGGCTCTGGAGTTGCATGTAGCCCAGACTAGGTAAGGACAGCAGATTTCCTTCCCTAAAGGACATAAGTGAACCAGATGGGCTTTCCGACACTCAGGAATGATTTCATGGTCTTCAGTAGATTCTTAATTCCAGATATTTTTCATTGAATTCAAATCCCACCATCTGCCATGGCAGGATTCAAACCTGGGTCCCCAGAACATTAGCTGAGTTTTTGGATTAATAGTCCAGTGATAATACCACTCGGCCACCAGTTCTCCTGAATATTGCAATGTGTGTGAATATTAAGGTAAGCAAACTGATGAGCAACAAGATGGATAAACCAGCCAATGACATCACTGCAGCACACGCTAGTGGATTCTTTTAGTGTTCACGCTCTACCAGCGGCAATGGGCAAGCCACATCATCTGTATGCCCAACACAAGACTCTCAAAGAACAAAGAACAAAGAACAGTACAGCACAGGAAACAGGCCCTTCGGCCCTCCAAGCCTGTGCCGCTCCTTGGTCCAACTAGACCAATCGTTTGTATCCCTCCATTCCCAGGCTGCTCATGTGACTATCCAGGTAAGTCTTAAACGATGTCAGCGTGCCTGCCTCCACTACCCTACTTGGCAGCGCATTCCAGGCCCCCACCACCCTCTGTGTAAAAAACGTCCCTCTGATGTCTGAGTTATACTTCGCCCCTCTCAGCTTGAGCCCGTGACCCCTCGTGATCGTCACCTCCGACCTGGGAAAAAGCTTCCCACTGTTCACCCTATCTATACCCCTCATAATCTTGTATACCTCTATTAGATCTCCCCTCATTCTCCGTCTTTCCAAGGAGAACAACCCCAGTCTACCCAATCTCTCCTCATAGCTAAGACCCTCCATACCAGGCAACATCCTGGTAAACCTTCTCTGCACTCTCTCCAATGCCTCCACGTCCTTCTGGTAGTGCGGCGACCAGAACTGGACGCAGTACTCCAAATGTGGCCTAACCAGCGTTCTATACAGCTGCAACATCAGACTCCAGCTTTTATACTCTATACCCCGTCCTATAAAGGCAAGCATACCATATGCCTTCTTCACCACCTTCTCCACCTGTGTTGCCACCTTCAAGGATTTGTGGACTTGCACACCTAGGTCCCTTTGTGTTTCTATACTCCTGATGACGCTGCCATTTATTGTATAACTCCTCCCTACATTATTTCTTCCAAAATGCATCACTTCGCATTTATCCGGATTAAATTCCATCTGCCACCACTCCGCCCAATTTTCCAGCCTATCTATATCCTGCTGTATTGCCCGACAATGCTCTTCGCTATCCGCAATTCCAGCCATCTTCGTGTCATCCGCAAACTTGCTGATTACACCAGTTACACCTTCTTCCAAATCATTTATATATATCACTAATAGCAGAGGTCCTAGTACAGAGCCCTGCGGAACACCACTGGTCACAGACCTCCAGCCGGAAAAAGACCCTTCGACCACTACCCTCTGTCTCCTATGGCCAAGCCAGTTCTCCACCCATCTAGCCACTTCTCCTTGTATCCCATGAGCCTTAACCTTCTTAACCAACCTGCCAAGTGGGACTTTGTCAAATGCCTTACTGAAATCCATATAGATGACATCCACGGCCCTTCCTTCATCAACCGTTTTTGTCACTTCCTCAAAAAACTCCACCAAATTTGTAAGGCATGACCTCCCTCTTACAAAACCATGCTGTCTGTCACTAATGAGATTGTTCCGTTCTAAATGCACATACATCCTGTCTCTAAGAATCCTCTCCAACAACTTCCCTACCACGGACGTCAAGCTCACCGACCTATAATTTCCTGGGTTATCCCTGCTACCCTTCTTAAACAATGGGACCACATTCGCTATCCTCCAATCCTCAGGGACCTCACCCGTGTCCAAAGAAGCGACAAAGATTTCCGTCAGAGGCCCGGCAATTTCACCTCTCGTCTCCCTGAGCAGTCGAGGATAGATGCCATCAGGCCCTGGGGCTTTGTCAGTTTTAATGTTCCCTAAAAAACCTAACACTTCCTCTCTTGTAATGGAGATTTTCTCTAACGGGTCAACACCTCCCTCCGAGACATTCCCGGTTAACACGCCCCTCTCCTTCGTGAATACCGATGCAAAGTATTCATTTAGGATCTCCCCTATTCCCTTGGGTTCTAAGCATAATTCCCCTCCTTTGTCCCTGAGAGGTCCGATTTTCTCCCTGACAACTCTTTTGTTCCTAACGTATGAATAGAATGCCTTAGGATTCTCCTTAATCCTGCCTGCCAAGAACATCTCGTGACCTCTTTTTGCCCTTCTAACTCCCCGTTTGAGATCTTTCCTACTCTCTCTGTATTCCTCCAGAGCTCCATCTGTTTTCAGTTGCCTGGACTTAACGTACGCCTCCCTTTTCATTTTAATCAGATCCTCAATTTCCCTGGTTATCCACAGCTCTCGAATCCTACCTTTCCTATCTTTTCTTTTTACAGGCACATGCCTATCCTGCAGCCTTATCAATAGTTCCTTAAAAGACTCCCACATGCCAGACGCGGACTTACCCTCAAACATCCTCTCCCAATCAACATCCACCAATTCCTGCCTAATCCGGCTATAGTTAGCCTTCCCCCAATTTAGCACCCTGCCCGTAGGACAGCACTCATCCTTGTCCATTACTATCCCAAAGTTAACAGAGTTGTGGTCACTATTTGTCACATGTTCCCCTACCGAAACTTTGACAACCTGACCGGGCTCTCGAAACAAGTGCTCTACTCCAAACTCTGCAATGGCAAGTGATCACTAGGAGGGCAGAGGAAATGCTATAAAAACACTTTGAAAACCTCGCTAAATAAATGCAACATCCCCATCGACACGTGGGAATCACTTGCGTTAGAACACACAAACTGGAGAAGAAGCATCTGTGAAGGCACTAATCACCTCAAGTGGAGCACACAGAGGCCAAGCATAAACTGCAGAAAGAGAGCGCAGAATCCAGAGCATTCCACCCACCCAACTCATCAAACACAAGCTGCCAAACTTGTGGCAGAGTCTGCGGGCTCCAGGATTGAACTATTCAGCCACTGCAGAACACATCTCCCTGGACTGGAAACAAGTCATCGTCAACCCTGAGGGACTGCCAAAGAAGAAGACAAGCTAGTGCAGGACAGAATGAGCCAGTCCAGTGTAGGAGCAAATACTCCAATCAACATGATGTACACATGGCTATTCTGTATATTTCAGAGTCTCATTCAGTTTCAAAAATGAAAGTTAACTTACTTACATTCATGTAAATTCATAAGAGTGCCCAGTGTGTCCAAGTCCAATATCAATGGCTTTGGCTGGCTGGATTTCATTCTTCATCCTAAAAGAGACTTTCTGAAGGCCAGTTTTGAGAACGATAATGATTAGAACCAGCAGCATGTGACCAGCTGCTAACTTTATATCAGACCAGCAGTAGGCCATTTTGAAAAAACAGAATTTAAACGAGAGAATATGGAAGAGGAACAGATTTTTGAGATTTTCTTGCTTCATCCCTTGTTGACATGGCTATTTGGATTGCTTTTTTTCTGCACTTTTTCTCGACAAAATCATCAATTACATCATCGTAGGTAAAATCTTGTAAAGACGCACTTTCAATTGTCAATATTGTTGAACGTGTCAAATGTTCCTGACCTGTACTTCATAAATAATTTTTAACCCTTTTCAATACAGAAAATAAGGTTTACCAGAAGTATTTGTGACAGCTATTGTTAAAAGTATTTTCAGAATGGTTTCCACATTTTGGAAAGGTTACCTGCACGCAATCGCGGACAAGACTGTAAATATCAACTGGTAACTTGAAGCATTGTGCTCATCATTATCGATGAAATTAATGAATTGTTTCACTTAGAATCATAGAATTCTTACAGTGCAGAAGAAAGTCATTCAGCCCATCAAGTCTGCACTGACCACAATCCCACCCAGACCCTATTCCCATAACCTCACATATTTACCCTGATAATCCTGCTGACACTAGGGTCAATTTAGCATGGCCAATCAACCTAACCCGCACATCCTTGGACTGTGGGAGGAAACCTACGCAGCCACAGGGAGAATGTGCAAACTGCACACAGACAGTGACCCGAGGCCGGAATTGAACCCGGGTCCCTGGCACTGTGAGGCAGCAGTGCTAACCCCTATGTTACCGTGCCGCCCTTCATCTTCAAAAAAATTTGTGTCTATGTCCTTCCGGTAGATTTCATTTTATTTCTCACTGTGCTGACTTTTAGCATTTTCATCCAAACAAAAGTACGTAACATAATATGGGTGGCACAGTGGCACTGCTGCCTCACAGCGCCAAGAACCTGTGTTCAATTTTCGGCTTAGTTCACTGTCTGTGCAGAGTCTGCACATTTTCCCTGTGTCTATGTGATTTTCCTCCAGGTGCTTCAGTTTCCTCCCACAGTCCAAAAGATGTGCTGGTTAGGTGCGTTGGCCACGCTAAATCTTTCCTCAATATACCCGAACAGACCCCAGAGTGTGGTGACTAGGAGATTTTCACAGTAAACCTACTTGTACACTAAAAATAAATTTTAAATCAACAATTTTCTTCAGAGATTCACTTCTAATTTGCAATTGCACCATTATTGTGTCACAAGTGTTATGAAGCAGAGGTTGATCCCCTCTCTGAGAACTAACACCCAACCACTCAAAGAGGAGTACCTCACCTCAGAATCTGTTGAAATTGTGTGAGAAGTAGTATGATCTGCTCTTCAGCAACTTTTAATGGTTAAATCAAAATAACTACCTGAGACCCTCTCTTTAAAATCAACAATTTATTTATCTAACTAACAGGTGTTGCCAAGACAACAGACTGTTTGTAAATTTTAGTCAATCTGTTTAAATTAGGCACTTAGATACCAAGCACATATTGAATTTGAAATTGATGGTTTTGGCAACCAAGAACCAATTCTATTGTGAGAAATATCCATAGATATTGGTCCTCATTTATAGCCCAAATTTCTTGACAATCCTCCATTATCAGACCATTTGCCTGGATGCCATAAGTGAAGGTTTGCTTGACATATTCCTGGACTTAATTATATAATTATCTGTTGTGAAAATGTGGTCTGCACTGTAACCTATTCCTTTCATTATTTTCTGCCTTTTTTATTGTATAAATGACTTCTGTCATTTATATTTGTTCGCCAATTTGGTTCTATGTCTTCATCCAATGCTTTTAAATAATGTGAAGGTAATGCTCATTGAATGATACCAACCCTCGGGCTGGAAGTTGTTAAGATGGAAATGTTGTCTATGTCATGGAGGGCATAAGACAAAAACTGAAACATTAACAAGGTGTCAATGCCTTTGAGTTGCCTAATAAACTTGCACTTTCAAATTCACTGCACATTTATTTAATGTGTGTGCATTATTTCAGATATAAATGTTTTGAAAGTTGCTTTGGAAACATTGCATATTAGGATTGTTATTTAGCTCCATCAGATCATAGAATAGAATCCCTACAGTGCAGACGGAGGCCATTTGGCCCATCGAGCCTGCACCAATAACAATCCCAGGCCCTATTCCCGCAACCTCATGTATTTACCTACTAATCCTCCTGACAAGAGGCAATTTAGCATGGCCAATCAACCTAACCCGCACACCTTTGGACTGTGGGAGGAACACAGTAAGAGTTTTAACAACACCAGGTTAAAGTCCAACAGATTTATTTGGTAGCAAATGCCATTAGCTTTCGGAGCGCTGCTCCTTCGTCAGATAGACGACTCCATCTGATGAAGGAGCAGCGCTCCGAAAGCTAATGGCATTTGCTACCAAATAAACCTGTTGGACTTTAACCTGGTGTTGTTAAAACTCTTACTGTGTTTACCCCAGTCCAACGCTGGCATCTCCACATCATGACAGTGGGAGGAAACCAGAGTACCCTGAGGAAACCCACGCAGACATGTGGAGAACATGCAAACTCCACACAGACATTCACCCAAGGCCAGAATCGAACCCAGGTCCCTGGCACTGTGAGGCAGCCATGCTAACACTGTGCCGTCCAAGGTTGGTGGACATGATTTGCAAGTTTGACTGCAGGCTTGGGAATCTTAAACTTTTGCATCATATAAAGCAATCTAGGACCACAGTTAATGGTTTTCTATTCCATCTTGTCTGTCAGAATCTCAATCTCAATTGTTCCAAGTCACTGTGTGACCCTGACCCTGGCCAGGGGAAAACCTAGGATGTCACCATAGCAGATAATGAATAACAACTGTGGTTTTCTCAAGACTAGGCAAAAATGTAATATTTCATGCCATTAATCTGATTGAAATGGAAATGGAGATTCTAAAATATAATTGCGATTTCCAGTCCTCTTTACCTCAGTCTTTGTCTCAAAGTCCATCCAGAAGTTAGCATTTTGAACCAAAAGAGTATTTTTCTTTTATTTGCAACCTGAATTACCTCTTCAACATTTGAATTTAATGACTCTATTTTCTCATGAGACTGAAGAATTATTCAGCATCACCACCAATATTAGGTAGCTTTCTTTTTTCTACTTTTCACGTTAATTGCCTAATTGTGCTTTGATATTTCTTCATTGGTTCGATATAGCCCTTGAGAAAATGACTCTTGCTTCAGCTTGCAGCAGTCTTCTATTTTAAGCCCCTTAAAGATTATAAGAACTTTGAAACACTAATTGAATGAAACCTTCTTGGTCAAAATATGACAGTGAACCAGACAGGATGCAGGAGGGCAATTGAGAAAGGAGATAAAATGGTCAAAAGAGAGAATGTGAAAATGTAATATCAAGATAATGTAAATGGAACACAAAAAACTTCCATAAACATATTAAAAGGTAAAAGATGGCTGACTGGGACAAGAAGGGGATCTTTTTTGAAAATGGCATAACAGAGGTCCCAAATGAGGACTTTACATCCTTTACAAAGGAAAGGGATAAAATCAATGTTACAGTAGAGGATGGGGGATGTAGAATTATTGTATCAGACACAATTAGGTAAAAATGAGGTGCTAAATTGGTTGGCATTGTTTGGATTGCTTTTTTATTCTATCCCATCTTGTTAATTAAACACACACTGACATCAGTTGTAACAATCACAGGATCAGATCCTTAACGAGCTCCTGTTATATAAGAATTAAGACAGCATGAAGGCATCTCATCACTGAGTGCAACTTATCACAGAGTTTCAACTTGGGAATTGGTGAGTAAGGGAATTCAGCGCCATGAGGAATGTCAGAAGCAAGTAGATGATTGTTTGTTGAGTATTTTGCTCATGTGTCTTTCAAAACCTGGATAATTTATTGGTAATTTTAAGGTTTATTGGTATTAATAAGGTTTACCATCAATAGTACAACTCATTGGGAGTATTTGGGTTTGTTAATTATAAATTAAATTAATTAACAAAACAAAATAAAGATGGCAAGTGATGTGTTGCAATTGCAGAATATGGGAGTTCCTGGACACCAATATGATCCAGGGCAAACACTTTTTGTAGTAAGTGTCAGCAGTTTGAGTTTCCAGTCATTGAGCTGGAGACCGTACTGCAATCATTGCAATTCATTATGGAGGAGGAAAATTATCTGGCCATTTTGTTCAAGCAGACAGTCACACTCCTTAGATTTGGGTCCTCTGCTTTGGCCCATGGTCAGAGGTGGACTTACAATGAAACACACTGTGCCGAGGAACAGGTCCCTGATCAATGTGGGGGGATCCTCTGTACTGGGCAGTTCTTGGGCATCAATCAGAGCCTCATAGCTCTCCATTTGCTGATTGGCTCAAATGAGAGAAACATAGAAAAATGTTCCAGAGAAACATAGACAAAATACAGCTCAAACAGGCCCTTCGGCCCACAAGTTGCGCCGGTCATGTTCCTACCTACCTAGGCCTATATATAGGCTTACCTATAACCCTCAATCCTATTAAGTCCCATGTACTCATCCAGAAGTCTCTTCAAAGACCCTATCGAGTTTGCCTCCACCACCACTGACGGCAGCCGATTCCACTCACCCACCACCCTCTGAGTGAAAACCTTACCCCTGACATCTCCTTTGTACCTACTCCCCAGCACCTTAAACCTATGTCCTCTCGTAGCAGCCATTTCAGCCATGGGAAAAAGCCCCTGAGAATCCACCCGATCTATACCTCTCAACATCTTGTACACCTCTATCAGGTCACCTCTCATCCTTCGTCTCTCCACGGAGAAAAGACCGAGCTCCCTCAACCTATCCTCATGAGGCATGCCAACCAATCTAGGCAACATCCTTGTAAACCTTCTCTGCACCCTTTCAATCATTTCCACATCCCTCCTGTAATGAGGCGACCAGAACTGAGCGCAGTACTCCAAGTGGGGTCTGACGAGGGTCTTATAAAGCTGCATCATTATCTCCCGACTCCTAAACTCAATCCCTCGATTGATGAAGGCCAGCACACCATACGCCTTCTTGACTACCTCCTCTACCTACGAGGCCGATTTTAGAGTCCTATGGACCTGGACTCCAAGGTCCTTCTGATCCTCTACACTGCTAAGAGTCTTACCCTTGATATTATACTCCTGCATCCCATTTGACCTGCCAAAATGGACCACTACACATTTATCCGGGTTGAAGTCCATCTGCCACTTCTCCGCCCAGTCTTGCATCCTACCTATGTCACGCTGCGGCTTCTGACATCCCTCCAACCTATCCACAACACCACCAACCTTCGTGTCATCGGCAAACTTACCAACCCATCCCTCCACTTCTTCATCCAGGTCATTTATGAAAATGACAAACAGCAAGGGTCCCAGAACAGATCCCTGGGACACTCCACTGGTGACCGACCTCCATTCAGAAAAAGACCCATCTACAACCACTCTCTGCCTTCTGCAGGCAAGCCAGTTCTGGATCCACAAGGCAACAGCTCGGTTGATCCCATGCCCTCTCTTTCTCGAAGTCTTGCATGGGGGAACCTTATCGAACGCCATGCTGAAGTCCATATAAACCACATCTACCGCTTTTCCTTCTTCAATGTGTTAGACACTGACAAACATTAGACACTGATTTTTCAAATCCCCTCAGAGCAGGGAAACACTAATCTGAAGTTGTTAAGGTGACTAGGAGGGAGAAAGAGGCAGCAGTCAAGGTGAGGATTTCCTGTGGTTTTGCAAAAAAAGCACCAGGTTTCGTGATCTCGACCCAGGAATGAGGAGGATGGCAGGCCATAGCTAGGCAGCCAGCAGCAAGGCAAGGTTGTCGAGTGAGGCGAGGTGCCAGGTGTCGAGGGGAGCAGCAAAGTGACGCAATCCACAATCCTGGATGGACTGAGGAGGGTTGGACAGGCGAGGCCATAACAAGACAGCGGTAAGGTGAGGTTATCGAGGAGAACAAAGAAAATTACAGCACAGGAACAGGCCCTTCAGCCCTCCAAGCCTACACCGACCATGATGCCCAACTGAACTAAAACCCCCTACCCTTCCGGGGATCATAACCCTCTATTCCCATCCTATTCATGTATTTGTCAAGACGCCCCTTAAAAGTCACTACCGTATCCGCTTCGACTATCTCCCCCGGCAATGAGTTCCAGGCACCCACTACTCTCTGTGTGTAAAAGATTTGCCTCGTACATCTCCTTTAAACCTTGCCCCTCGCACCATAAACCTATGCCCCCTAGTAATTGACTCTTCCACCCTGGGAAAAAGCTTCTGACGACCCACTCTGTCTATGCCTCTCATAATCTTGTAGACTTCTATCAGGTTGCCCCTCAACCTCCGTCGTTCCAGTGAGAACAAACCATATTTCTCCAACCTTTCCTAATAGCTAATGCCCTCCATACCAGGCAACATATTGGTAAATCTTTTCTGTACCCTCTCCTGTAACAGGATTACAGAGTACTGGGCTACTGGTAAGATACTTGGTAGTGTGGATGAACAGAGAGATCTGTGTCCATGTGCATAGATCCCTGAAAGTTGGCACCCAGGTTGATAGAGTTGTTAAGAAGGCGTACGGAGTGTTAGCTTTTACTGGTAGAGGGATTGAGTTTAGGAGCCAGGAGGTCATGTTACAGCTGTACAAAACTCTGGTGCGGCCGCACTTGGAGTGTTGTGTATAGTTCTGGTCACCGCATTATAGGAAGGATGTGGATGCATTGGAAAGGGTGCAGAGGAGATTTACTAGGATGTTGCCTGGTATGATGGGAAGGTCTTATGAGGAAAGGCTGAGGGACTTGAGGATGTTTTCGTTAGAGAGAAGAAGGTTAAGAGGTGACTTAATAGAGGCATACAAGATGATCAGAGGATTAGATAGGGTGGATAGTGAGAGCCTTTTTCCTCAGATGGTGATAGCTAGCACGAGGGGACATAGCTTTAAATTGAGGGGTGATAGATATAGGACAGATGTCAGAGGTAGGTTCTTCACTCAGTAGTAAGGGCGTGGAATGCCCTGCCTGCAGCAGTAGTGGACTCGCCAACATTAATGGCATTTAAATAGTCATTGGATAAACATATGGCTGATATTGGAATAGTGTAGGTTAGATGGGCTTTAGATTGGTTTCACTGGTTGGCGCAACATCGAGGGCCGAAGGGCCTGTACTGCGGTGTAATGTTCTATGTTCCAATGCCTCCACATCCTTCTGGTAGTGTCAACCAGAATTGAACACTATATTCCAAGTGAAGCCTAAATAAGGTTCTATAAAGCTGCAACATGACTTGCCAATTTTTAAACTCAGTGCCCCGGCTGATGAAGGCAAGCATGCCGTATGCCTTCTTGACTACCTTCTCCACTTGCATTGCCACTTTCAGTGACCTGTGTACCTGTACACCCAGATCCCTTTGCCTATCAGTACTCTTAAGGGTTCTGCCATTTACTGTATATTTCCTATCTGTATTAGACCTTCCAAAATGCATTACCTCACATTTGTCCAGATTAAACTCCATCTGCCATCTCTCCACCCAAGTCTCCAACTGATCTATATCCTGCTGTATCTCTGATGGTCCTCATCGCTATCCGCAAATCCACCAACCTTTGTGTCATCCGCAAACTTACTCATCAAACCAGTTACATTTTCCTCCAAATCATTTTTATATATATATATATCTATTACTCATCAAACCAGTTACATTTTCCTCCAAATCATTTATATATATATATACAAACATCCCAGCACTGATCCCTGAAGAACGCCACTTGTCACAGCTCTCCATTCAGAAACGCCCCCTTCTACTGCTACCCTGTCTTCTTTGACCGAGCCAATTTTGTATCCACCTTGCCAGCTCACCTCTGATCCTATGCGACTTCACCTTCTGCACCAGTCTGCCATGAGGGACCTTGTCAAAGACCTTACTGAAGTCCATGTAGACAACATCCACTGCCCTACCCTCATCAATCATCTTCGGTACTTCCTCAAAAAACTCGATCAAGTTCGTGAGACATGACCTCCCTTTCACAAAACCATGTTGCCTCTCACCTAATACGTCCACTTATTTCCAAGTGGGAATTAATCCTATCTCAAAGAATCCTCTCCAATAATTTCCCTACCACTGATATAAGGTGAGGTACAAGGCATGAGTTGTTTAGCGGAGCAATGGGACAACTCAACCACCAGGCCAGAACTGAGGCGGTCTGGCCTCCTCAGGTTGCCATAGCCTGGCAACCTGAGCCAGCAGCAAGGCATGTTCATCACTGAGATGAGAGACGCCAGTTGTTGAGAGGAGTAGACAATTGGACAATACAGCAGGATATAGATAGGCTGGAAAATTGGGCGGAGAGGTGGCAGATAGAATTTAATCCAGGTAAATGCAAAGTGATGCATTTTGGAAGAACTAATGTAAGGGGGAGTTATACAATAAATGGCAGAGCCATCAAGAGTATAGAAACACAGAGACCTAGGTGTGCAAGTCCACAAATCCTTGAAGGTGGCAGCACAGGTGGAGAAGGTGGTGAAGAAGGCATATGGTATGCTTGCCTTTATAGGACGGGGTATAGAGTATAAAAGCTGGAGTCTGATGATGCAGCTGTATAGAACACTGGTTAGGCCACATTTGGAGTACTACGTCCAGTTCTGGTCACCGCACTACCAGAAGGACGTGGAGGCTTCAGAGAGAGTGCAGAGAAGGTTTACCAGGATGTTACCTGGTATGGAGGGCCTTAGCTATGAGGAGAGATTTGGTAAACTGGGCTTGTTCTCCCTGGAAAGACGGAGAATGAGGAGAGACCTAATAGAGGTGTACAAAATTATGAAGGGTATAGATAGGGTGAACAGTGGGAAGCTTTTTCCCAGGTCGGAGGTGACGATCACGAGGGGTCTTGGGCTCAAGGTGAGAGGGGCGAGGTATAACTCCGATATCAGAGGGACGTTTCTTTTACAGAGTGGTGGGGGCCTGGAATGCGCTGCCAAGTAGGGTGGTGGAGGCAGACACGCTGGCATCGTTTAAGACTTACCTGGATAGTCACATGAGCAGTCTGGGAATGGAGGGATACAAATGAATGGTCTAGTTGGACCAATGAGCGGCACAGGCTTGGAGGGCCGAAGGGCCTGTTTCCTATGCTGTACTGTTCTTTGTAGCTTGACCCTCAGGCCAGGGCTGAGGGGCACTGGGCAGGCCATACTCAGGCAGTCAGCAGCGATGTGAGGTCACCGAGCAAGATGAGGTACGAGGAATGGTCTTCGGGGGGAGCAGGAGAGATTCTACCCTTAGGGCTGAGGAGGGCAAACAAAGCTTGTTCTTTCAGAAAATTCATATTCATTAAAATCAAGAAATATGAGTCAATATGAAGTGATACTCAATCTGGCTGTCAAATGCAGAAAACTGAAGGTGAGGCAAGAGAATGAAGCTTGGCAAAAAGACAATTTGTCATTTTACTTTAAAAAGTTGGAAATATTGAACTATGTACAAACTGCACATTCATCCTCATCCACCAAAAGTATGGGTGAATTATCTGAATACTTAAAACTTGCCAATATCCAGAGAAACCACATTACTTGAAAAAGGTGAACAAGAAGTGGAATCTGGAATGGCAATGTTTCATCTGTTGAAATTAGGAAAGAAATCTACCCTGATGACATTGCCTGATAGCCAAAATCTGTTCCACTGGGTTTGATGGAATATTATTACTAGATTGTGTATAAACCCCTTGGTAACAACTCTGTATAGATGCAGGAGATATCAAGACGTAAAGGGAAAGAGGTGATCAGGAGCACAGAACACTGAAATTGTGGATATTGTGAATAACTATGAGGAAATAACAGACATACTGAAAAATTACTTTGCCTCAGTATTTACAGCAGAAAAGGGGGATAGCTTGCCGGTAGTCCTGAGGAAATCAATAGTGGATTGGGGGACAGGGACTAAGTACAATTCACATAAGTAAAACATCAATTATGAGAAAATTAATGGAATTTAGGAATGAAAAATCCCCAGAATCTAATAGTTTCTATCTGAGAGTGTTAAAGGAAATAGGGGAGTACATTGTAGATGAAGGACAAGATTTATGAGCATTTAGAGGTTTAGTATGCTCAAGAATACTCAGCATGGCTTTGTCAAAGGCAGATCGTGCCTTATGAGCCTTGTGGAGTTCTTCGAAAATGTGACGAAACACATTGACGAAGGGAAAGCGGTAGATGTGGTTTATATGGATTTTAGCAAGGCGTTGGATAAGATCCCCCATGCAAGGCTTCTAGAAAAAGTGAGAGGCCATGGGATCCAAGGGGCTGCTGCCCTGTGGATCCAGAACTGGCTTGCCCAAAGGAAGCAGAGAGTGGGTATAGATGGGTCTTTTTCTAAATGGAGGTCGGTCACCAGTGGTGTGCCCCAGGGATCTGTTCTGGGACCCTTGCTGTTTGTCATTTTCATAAATGACCTGGATGAGGAAGTGGAGGGATGGGTTGGTAAGTTTGCCGACGACACGAAGGTTGGTGGGGTTGTGGATAGTTTGGAGGGATGTCAGAAGTTACAGAGGGACATAGATAGGATGCAAGACTGGGTAGAGAAGTGGCAGATGAACTTCAACCCAGATAAATGCATAGTGGTCCATTTTGGCAGGTCAAATGGGATGAACATAGAACATAGAACATAGAACATTACAGCGCAGAACAGGCCCTTCGGCCCACGATGTTGCACCGACCAGTTAAAAAAAAAAACTGTGACCCTCCAACCTAAACCAATTTCTTTTCGTCCATGAACCTATCTACGGATCTCTTAAACGCCCCCAAACTAGGCGCATTTACTACTGATGCTGGCAGGGCATTCCAATCCCTCACCACCCTCTGGGTAAAGAACCTACCCCTGACATCGGTTCTATAACTACCCCCCCTCAATTTAAAGCCATGCCCCCTCGTGCTGGATTTCTCCATCAGAGGAAAAAGGCTATCACTATCCACCCTATCTAAACCTCTAATCATCTTATATGTTTCAATAAGATCCCCTCTTAGCCGCCGCCTTTCCAGCGAAAACAATCCCAAATCCCTCAGCCTCTCCTCATAGGATTTCCCCTCCATACCAGGCAACATCCTGGTAAACCTCCTCTGCACCCTCTCCAAAGCCTCCACATCCTTCCTGTAATGTGGGGACCAGAACTGCACACAGTACTCCAAGTGCGGCCGCACCAGAGTTGTGTACAGTTGCAACATAACGCTACGACTCCTAAATTCAATCCCCCTACCAATAAACGCCAAGACACCATATGCCTTCTTAACAACCTTATCTACTTGATTCCCAACTTTCAGGGATCTATGCACACATACACCTAGATCCCTCTGCTCCTCCACACTATTCAAAGTCCTCCCGTTAGCCCTATACTCAACACATCTGTTATTCCTACCAAAGTGAATTACCTCACACTTCTCCGCATTAAACTCCATCCGCCACCTCTCGGCCCAACTTTGCAACCTGTCTAAGTCTTCCTGCAAACTACGACACCCTTCCTCACTGTCTACCACACCACCGACTTTGGTGTCATCAGCAAATTTGCTAATCCACCCAACTATACCCTCATCCAGATCATTAATAAATATTACAAACAGCAGTGGCCCCAAAACAGATCCCTGAGGTACACCACTTGTAACCGCACTCCATGATGAATATTTACTATCAACCACCACCCTCTGTTTCCTATCCGCTAGCCAATTCCTGATCCAATTTCCTAGATCACCCCCAATCCCATACATCTGCATTTTCTGTAGAAGCCTACCATGGTGAACCTTATCAAACGCCTTACTAAAATCCATATATACCACGTCCACTGCCTTGCCCCCATCCACCTCCTTGGTCACTTTCTCAAAAAACTCAATAAGGTTAGTAAGGCACGACCTACCTGCCACAAAACCATGCTGACTATCACCTATCAATTCATTACTCTCCAAATAACTATAAATCCTATCCCTTATAATTTTTTCCAACATCTTGCCGACAACAGAAGTGAGACTCACCGGTCTATAATTCCCGGGGAAGTCTCTGTTCCCCTTCTTAAACAATGGGACAACATTCGCTAACCTCCAATCTTCTGGTACTATACCAGAGGCCAACGACGACCTGAAGATCAGAGCCAGAGGCTCTGCAATCACTTCTCTTGCCTCCCAGAGAATCCTTGGATAAATCCCATCCGGACCAGGGGATTTATCTATTTTCAGACCCTCCAGAATATCCTGCACATCCTCCTTATCAACTGTAATACTGTCTATTCTACTCCCCTGCAACCCAGTGTCCTCCTCAGCTATATTCATGTCCCCTTGCGTGAACACCGAAGAGAAATATTGGTTCAATGCTTCACCAATCTCCTTCGGTTCCACACATAACTTCCCTCTGCCATCTATAACTGGCCCTAAACTTGCCCTAACCAACCTTCTGTTCTTGACATACCTATAGAACGCCTTAGGATTCTCTTTAACCCTATCCGCCAAAGTCTTCTCATGTCCCCTTTTAGCCCTTCTAAGCTCGCTCTTCAACTCCCTCTTAGCCAATCTAAAGCTTTCTAGTGCACTACCCGAGTGCTCACGTCTCATCCGAACATAAGCCTCCTTTTTCTTTTTAACCAACAAAGAAACTTTTTTGGTGCACCACGGTTCCCTAGCCCTACCAATTCCTCCTTGCCTGACAGGGACATACCTATCACAGACTCGCAGTAGCTGCTCCTTGAAAAAACTCCACATGTCGGACGTTCCCAGTCCCTGTAATCTCCTAGTCCAACCTATGTTTCCTAATTCTCTCCTAATAGCCTCATAATTACCCTTCCCCCAGCTAAAACCACTGGCCCGAGGTTCATGCCTATCCCTTTCCATCACTAAGGTGAACGTAACCGAATTGTGGTCACTATCACCAAAATGCACACCAACTTCCAAGTCTAGCACCTGGTCTGGCTCATTTCCCAGCACCAGATCCAATATAGCCTCACCTCTAGTTGGCCTGTCTACATACTGAGTCAAAAAACCTTCCTGCACGCTTTGAACAAAAACTGACCCCTCTAACGAGCTAGAGCTATAACAATTCCAGTCAATATTAGTCAAGTTAAAATCCCCCATAACAATTGCCCTATTACTTTCACTCCTAAGCAGGATTGACTCCGCAATCCTTTCCTCAACCTCTCTAGAACTTTTAGGAGGTCTATAAAAGACTCCCAACAGGGTGACCTCTCCTCTCCTATTTCTAATCTCCGCCCATACTACCTCAACAGATAAGTCCTCATCAAACCTCCTCTCTGACACTGTGATACAATCTCTGACCAATAATGCTACCCCTCCCCCTCTTCTACCTCCTTCCCTACTTCGACTAAAACATTTGAACCCCGGGACCTGCAGCATCCATTCCTGCCCCTGCTCTATCCATGTCTCTGAAATAGCCACAACATCGAAGTCCCAGGTACTGATCCACGCTGCAAGTTCACCCACTTTATTTCGAATACTCCTGGCATTGAAGTATACACATTTCAAACCCTGCTCCACCCCACCTCTGCAATGCCGTGCATTGCAGTCCCCATCCATGCATCCCTCACTTTCAGCCCCACTACTCAGGATCCCTCCCCCCCACCGAATCAGTTTAAACCTCCCTGCATGGCCTTAGCAAATTTACCCCCCAGGATATTGGTCCCCTTCTGATTAAGGTGTAGACCATCCTTCTCATAGAGGTCACACCTTCCCCAGTACGAGCCCCAATTGCTTAAGTACCTGAACCCCTCCCTCCTGCACCATCCCCTCAGCCATGAATTCATGAAGGAGTACAATATAAAGGGAAAGACTCTTAGTACTGGCGAGGATCAGAAGGACTTTGGGGTCTGGGTCCATAGGACTCTAAAATCAGCCCCGCAGGTGGAGGAGGTGGTTAAGAAGGCGTATGGTGTGCTGGCCTTTATCAATCAAGGGATTGAGTTTAGGAGTCCGAGGATAATGATGCAGCTATATAAGACCCTCGTCAGACCCCACTTGGAGTACTGTGCTCAGTTCTGGTCGCCTCATTACAGGAAGGATGTGGAAAAGATTGAAAGGGTGCAGAGGAGATTTACAAGGATGTTGCCTGGATTGAGTGGCATGCCTCATGAGGTTAGGCTGAGGGAGCTTGGTCTTTTCTCCTTGGAGAGACGTAGGATGAGAGGAGACCTAATAGAGGTATACAAGATGTTGAGAGGCATAGATCAGGTGGACTCTCAGGGGCTTTTTCCCAGGGTGGAAATGGCTGCTACAAGAGGACACAGGTTTAAGGTGCTGGGGGGTAGGTACAGGGGAAATGTTAGGGGGAAGTTTTTCACAGAGGGTGGTGGGCGAGTGGAATTGGCTGCCGTCAGTGGTGGTGCAGGCAAACTCAATAGGGTCTTAAGAGACTCCTGGATGAGTACATGGGACTTAATAGGATTGAGGGTTATAGGTAGGCCTGAAAGGTAGGGATATGTTCAGCACAAATCATGGGGCTGAAGGGCCTGTTTTGTGCTGTAGTTTTTCTATGTTTCTATCTGTTAACCTGTTAAGTATTGAATTAACGTCATACTTTGGAAGGTACTTAGAAAATAGGTACAGTGGTTAGCACTGCTGCCTCACAGTGCCAGGGACCCGGGTTCAATTCTGGCTTGGGTCACTGTCTGTGCAGAGTTTGCACATTCTCCCTGTGTCTGCGTGGGTTTCCTCCGGGTGCTCCAGTTTCCTCCCACTGTCCAAAGGTGTGCAGGTTAGAGGGACTGGCCATTCTAAGTTGCCCCTTAGTGTGGGGGGACTAACTAGGTTAAATGCATGGGGCAAATGCACGGTGATAGGGCTTGGGTGGGATTGTGGATAGTGCATGCTCTATGGGCCAAATGGCCTCCTTCTGCACTGTAGGATTCTATCAGGAGTAGGCCATTTGGCCCTTCAAGCCTGCACCACCATTCAACATGATCATGGCTGATCGTGCACTTTTAGTATCCCACTCCCTCTTTCTCTCCATACCCTTTGATCCCTTTAGCCACAAGGGCCATGTCCAGCTCCCTCTCCTTTGTTCTTTATACGGTCCCGGGAAGGATAGGGGTGTTAGTTAATTTGGGCAGCATGGTCAGTGCAGGCTTGGAGGGCCGAAGGGCCTCTTCCTGTGCTGTAATTTTCTTTGTTCTTTGTTCTTTATTGCATCATGACAGGCATTTCCAATCCTGATATATTATGAGGTTTAACCTTATGGGCGGCACGGTAGCACAGTGGTTAGCACTGCTGCTTCACAGCTCCAGGGACCTGGGTTCGATTCCCGGCTTGGGTCACTGTCTGTGTGGAGTTTGCACATTCTCCTCGTGTCTGCGTGGGTTTCCTCTGGGCGCTCCAGTTTCCTCCCACAGTCCAAAGATGTGCGGGTTACATAGAACATAGAACAGTACAGCACAGAACAGGCCCTTCGGCCCACGATGTTGTGCCGACCTTCATCTGAAACCAAGATCAAGCTATCCCACTCCCTACCATCCTGGTGTGCTCCATGTGCCTATCCAATAACCGCTTAAATGTTCCTAAAGTGTCTGACTCCACTATCACTGCAGGCAGTCCATTCCACACCCCAACCACTCTCTGCGTGAAGAACCTACCTCTGATATCCTTCCTATATCTCCCACCATGAACCCTATAGTTATGCCCCCTCGTAATAGCTCCATCCACCCGAGGAAATAGTCTTTGAACGTTCACTCGATCTATCCCCTTCATCATTTTATAAACCTCTATTAAGTCTCCCCTCAATCTCCTCCGCTCCAGAGAGAACAGCCCCAGCTCCCTCAACCTTTCCTCATAAGACCGACACTCCAAACCAGGCAGCATCCTGGTAAATCTCCTCTGCACTCTTTCCAACGCTTCCACATCCTTCTTATAGTGAGGTGACCAGAACTGCACGCAATATTCCAAATGCGGTCTCACCAAGGTCCTGTACAGTTGCAGCATAACCCCACGGCTCTTAAACTCCAACCCCCTGTTAATAAAAGCTAACACACTATATGCCTTCTTCACAGCTCTATCCACTTGAGTGGCAACCTTTAGAGATCTGTGGATATGGACCCCAAGATCTCTCTGTTCCTCCACAGTCTTCAGAACCCTACCTTTGACCCTGTAATCCACATTTAAATTAGTCCTACCAAAATGAATCACCTCACATTTATCAGGGTTAAACTCCATTTGCCATTTTTCAGCCCAGCTTTGCATCCTATCTATGTCTCTTTGCAGCCTACAACACCCCTCCACCTCATCCACTACTCCACCAATCTTGGTGTCATCAGCAAATTTACTGATCCACCCTTCAGCCCCCTCCTCTAAGTCATTAATAAAAATCACAAAGAGCAGAGGACCAAGCACCGATCCCTGCGGCACTCCGCTAGCAACCTGCCTCCAGTCCGAAAATTTTCCATCCCACCACCACCCTCTGTCTTCGATCAGACAGCCAGTTACCTATCCAATCGGCCAACTTTCCCTCTATCCCACACCTCCTTACTTTCATCATAAGCCGACCATGGGGGACCTTATCAAACGCCTTACTAAAATCCATGTATATGACATCAACCGCCCTACCTTCATCAACACACCTAGTTACCTCCTCAAAAAATTCTATCAAATTTGTGAGGCACGATTTGCCCTTCACAAATCCGTGCTGACTATCCCGGATTAATCCGCATCTTTCTAAATGGTCGTAAATCCCATCCCTAAGGACCTTTTCCATCAATTTACCAACCACCGAAGTCAGACTAACCGGTCTATAATTACCAGGGTCATTTCTATTCCCTTTCTTAAACAGAGGAACAACATTTGCCACTCTCCAGTCCTCTGGCACCATCCTCGTGGACAGCGAGGACCCAAAGATCAAAGCCAAAGGCTCTGCAATCTCATCCCTCGCCTCCCAAAGAATCCTAGGATACATTTCATCAGGCCCAGGGGACTTATCGACCTTCAGTTTATTCAAAACTGCCAATACATCCTCCCTCCGAACATCTATTTCCTCCAGCCTATTAGCCTGTAACACCTTCTCTTCCTGAAAAACATGGCCCCTCTCCTTGGTGAACACTGAAGAAAAGTATTCATTCATCACCTCGCCTATCTCTACTGATTCCATACACAAGTTCCCACCACTGTCCTTGACCGGCCCTAACCTCACCCTGGTCATTCTTTTATTCCTCACAAAAGAGTAAAAAGCCTTGGGGTTTTCCTTGATCCGACCCGCCAAGGACTTCTCATGTCCCCTCCTAGCTCTCCTCAGCCCCTTTTTCAGCTCGTTCCTTGCTAACTTGTTGATTGGCCATGCTAAAATTGCCCCTTAGTGTCCTGAGATGTGTAGGTTAGAGGGATTAGCGGGTAAAAATATGTAGGGATATGGGGATAGGGCCTGGGTGGGATTGTGGTCGGTGCAGACTCGATGGGCCGAATGGCCACTTTCTACAAAGAACAATACAGGAACAGGCCCTTCGGCCCTCCAAGCCCGCACCGCTCCCTGGTCCAAACTAGACCATTCTTTTGTATCCCTCCATTCCCACTCCGTTCATGTGGCTATCTAGATAAGTCTTAAATGTTCCCAGTGTGTCCGCCTCCACCACCTTGCCCGGCCCGGATAAAGTGGTAAATGCGGGGTCACTTTTAACATTTAAGAAAAACTTGGACGGGTTCATGGATGAGAGGGGTGTGGAGGGATATGGTCCAAGTGCAGGTCAGTGGGACTAGGCATAAAATGGTTCGGCACAGACAAGAAGGGCCAAAAGGCCTGTTTCTGAGCTGTAATTTTCTATGGTTCTATGGTTCTAGGGTCCCATTGCTTGATACGATGGGATGGCCAGGTGCTTTGGCCTTGTGTATCTTCGGGAGGCAGTAGAGATCTCCAACATGGGGGATATGTGATATGAGCGCATGGAGGGTGCACTGAAGGTCTGGATCAAAGGTCTTGATCAGTCTGAGTTGACAGGTATGTTCTTTGGTCGGATCTGCGGGTAACTGTTTATAGTGCTTCTGGTTGTTCAGTTGTCGGTACACTTCTTTGCAGTAATCCATTCTGTTCAGTATGACGGTGGCACCTCCTTTGTCTGCTGGTTTGATGACAATGTTGCGATTGGTCTTGAGAGCGCGGATGGGTTGCGTTATGCTTTGGTGATAATCAGGGCTGTCTTGTGAGTGCAGCTGATGAACCTGGGGCATTGACGCATCTCCTGATGGCTTGAGCATACATGTGGATTCTTGGGCACTGGCCTTCTGGATGGGTCCAATTTGACTCTTTCCTCTTTGGTTGCTGCTCTGCAGATCTCTCCGTCGGCTGTTCCAGTTAATTGGCATTCTCATTGGGTTCACTGTTGGCCTCCTGGGGTTTGTGGAAGAACTCCCGGAGCCTCATTCATGATCAATTGGGCCAGTGGGCTGACGAATGACAGATGGAGTTTAATTTAGATAAATGCGAGGTGATGCATTTTGGCCGAACGAACCAGGGCAGGACTTACTCAGTTAATGGTAGGGCATTGGGGAGAGTAAGAACAAAGAGATCTAGGGGCACAGGTTCATATCTCCTTGAAAGTGGAGTCACAGGTGGACAGAGTGGTGAAGAAGGCATTCGGCATGCTTGCTTTAATTGGTCAGAACATTGAATACAGGAGTTGGGATGTCTTGTTGAAGTTGTACAAGACATTGGTAAGGCCACACTTGGAATACTGTGTACAGTTCTGGTCACCCTATTATAGAAAGGATATTATTAAACTAGAAAGAGTGCAGAAAAGATTTACTAGCATACTACTGGGACTTGATAGTTTGAGTTATAAGGAGAGGCTGGATAGACTGTGACTTTTTTCTCTGGAGTGTAGGAGGTGAGGGGTGATCTTATAGAGGTCTATAAAATAATGAGGGGCATAGATAATCAATATCCTTTCCCAAAGGTAGGGGAGTCTAAAACCCGAGGGCATAGGTTTAAGTTGAGAGGGGAGAGATACAAAAGGGCCCAGAGGGGCAATGTTTTCAGAGGGTGGTGAGTGTCTGGAACAAGCTGCCAGAGGTAGTAGTAGAGTCGGGTACAATTTTGTCTTTTAAAAAGCGTTTAGACAGTTACATGGGTATAGAGGGATATGGGCCAAACACGGGCAATTGGAACTTGCTTAGGGGTTAAAAAAGGGGCGACATGGACAAGTTGAGCTGAAGGGCCCATTTCCATGCTGTAAACCTCTATGACTCATTCGCCTGATGAATTCCTCTGTCTGCCGCGAGACCAATGGGGTCTATTTTGGTGGTGGGGCAGAAATTGAGCACTCGGCTGAGAACTTCGATTTATTCTGGTTGAAGGGTGTAGTCCGACAAGTTGACAATGGACTTCCCTGCAGTGATACTGTTTTCTACTGTGGTACCAGGGGAGGCTTGGTTGCTGCTGATGGTGATGCCAAATTTCTCAAGTTTCCTGTTTTTGATGTGCATGTAAATGTCTTGTCTGCGTGGCAGTGTCTCACATTGACACAGACATCAAGTTTCTACAAAGATGCAAGAAAGCAGACAAGATCCCGAAAGGACTACAGGTCACGAACCCACTCAAGTCGACCTATAACACAGACTACGCTGAGAGACTTTGTCGTCGCACCTCTCTTACACTCCTCAACCACCTTGTACACCAGCTCTACAGCAGATGCCGCAACCTGGAAACCAAGATGGAGTCCATATTCTCAGCTTGCGCTCCGGACGCAGCAGACCAACTGCGAGACACACATCATTATCAAATCATAGAATCCCTACAGCAAGAGGCCATTCAGCCCATCAAGCCTGCATGAACAACAATCCCACCCAGGCCCTATGCCCATCACCCCACATATTTACCCTGCTAATCTCCCTGACACTAAGGGGCAATTGAGCATGGCTAATCAACCTAACCTAAACATCTTTGGACTGTGGGAGAAAACCAAAGCATCCAGAAGAAACCCACGCAGACATGGGGAAAATGTGCAAACTCCACACAGACAGTGACCTGAGGCTGGAATTGAACCTGGGTCCCTGGCGCTGTGAGGCAGCAGTGCTTGCTGCTGTGCTGCTCTACTATCTTGCTTTATCTACCCTATCAGTAGCATCCCCAAAAATCTCTAATACATTTGCCAAACATGATTTCCTTTTCATTAATCTATGTTAGCTCTGTCTGATTACAATTACACTATGATTTTCAAAGTGCATTGTTAAAGCTTGCTTGAAATAGATTACAGCCTGTGCCAAGTTACCATCAGGGTGCCCAAAGCTCTGATGTAAGGATGCTGTCAAAATAGATATGAAAGACTTCAACTTCAATCACAACAAGTGGGAAGCTCTAGTTGACAATTGATAGAAATGGCGACACCAGCTGTGGGAAGGAGCTTGCCACCATGATGATATGTGGTTTTAGAAGCTCCAAAGTAGATTCCAATCCTGCAAACAAAATGTCAGCAGAAATCATCCCATACCATCAACAAAGGACAAATTCCATACTTTTATTTCCAGCAGATTGCCTTTACAGAATCAGCTTGTTAAACCATCAAAAGAAGTAAGAACATAAGAAGCAGGAGTAGGCCATCTAGCCCTTCAAACCTGCTCCGTCATTCAATAAGATCATGGCTGATCTGATAGTGGATTCAGTTCCACTCACCTGCCCGCTCTCCATAACCCTTAATTCCCTTAATGGTTAAAAATCTATCTATCTGTGACTTAAACACATTTAACGAGGTAGCCTCTACTGCTTCATTGGGCAGAGAATTCCAAAGATTCACTACCCTCTGGGAGTAGAAGTTCCTCCTCAATTCTGTTCTAAATTGACTTCCCCGTATTTTGAGGCTATGCCCCCTAGTTCTTGTTTCCATTGTAAGTGGAAATAACCTCGCTGCTTCTACCCTGTCTAGCCCCTTCATTATCTTATATGTCTCTATAAGATCTCCCCTCAACCTTCTAAACTCCAATGAGTACAGGCCCTGTCTACTCAATCTCTCCTCATAAGTTAACCCCCTCATCTCCAGAATCAACCTGGTGAACCTTCTCTGTACCCCCTCCAAAGCTAATATATCCTTTCTTAAATAAGGGGACCAAAATTGTACACAGTACCCTAGGTGCGGCCTCACCAGTACCCTGTACAGTTGCAGCATGACCTCCCTGCTTTTATACTCCATCCCTCTTGCGATAAAAGCCAACATTCCATTTGCCTTCTTGATTACCTGCTGCACCTGCAAACTGAGTTTTTGTGATTCATGCACAAGGACCCCCAGGTCCCTCTGCACAGTAGCATGTTGTAATTTTTCACCATTTAAATAATAGTCCATTTTACTATTATTCCTTCCAAAGTGGATAACCTCACACTTACCAATGTTATACTCCATCTGCCAGATCCTTGTCCACTCACTTAGCCTATCCAAATCTCTCTGCAGACTCTCTGCAACTGATGATCTCATTTGACCTTTCGCAAGGCTTTCATGATAGTCGGTCAAGAATGTCAGGGTCCATGGGATCCAAAGCAAAGTGACACATTGGATCCAAATTGGCTGAGGCAGGAAGCAGAGGGTGACGTTGAAGGGATGTTCCTGTGATTGAAAGTTTGTTTCCAGTGGGGTTCCGCAGGGCTTGGTCCTGGGACTCTTGCTATTTGTGGTGTACATGAATAATTTGGACTTAAATGTAGATCAAGAAGTTTGTGGATGACACACAAATTAGTAGGGTGATAAATAGTGAGGAAAATAGCCATAGGCTGTAGAAGGATATTGATGGACTGGTCAGGTGGGCAGAGAAGTGGCAAATGGGATTCAACCCAGAGAATGTGAGATAATGCATTTGGGGAGGGCTAACACTATGAATGGTAGGACCCTGGAAAATACTGAAGATCAGAGGGACCTGGAGATGTTTTCCTTGGAGCAGCAAATGTTGAGAGAGAATCTAATAGAGGTGGATAAGATTATGAGGAGCATAGACAGGGTGAATAGGAAGGAACTTTTTTCCATGAGCAGTGGGGTCAATAAACAGGGGAATAGTTAAGGTAAGTGGTATAAGGATAACAGGGGAATTCAGGAGAAACTTTATCACTTAGACGGTTGTGGGATTCTGGAACTCACCGCCTGAAAAGGGGTTGAGTCAGAAACTCTCGTAATATTTAAGAAGTAGTTAGATATTCACTTGCACTGCCATAACCTCCAGGGCTATGAGCCAACCACTGAAAAATGGGACCAATGTAGTCAGATCTTTGTTGAACAGCATGGATTCAATGGGCCAAATGGCCTCCTTCTGTGTTGTAAACATCTATGAATCTGTAACCTCAACAAAGTTCTGAGACTGCATTCCCATCACCTCTCACAGATGGAAGGATTCCAGTCAACACTCAATTTACAAAGCACTCATTTATCCAATCACTGTGCTTCTCCTCCCAATGCCTCTCAATCCTAATTATTTCAAACATTAGAGGCAATCAAATCATCTTGGCTCCCCAATCTGCAGTGGAAACAGCTAAGGCATTGCTGCCACAGACATTGTGCAATAACTTTATAAACTGTCTATGGATGTTAATGTTTGTGTTATATGCCTTGGAGATATGCAAAGATGGCACACTCTAATCATGATTTGAAAATTTAAGTATATTTTCTTACTAAATATAAATATTATACCAAGTACAAACTTTCAACCCCATATCAGACAGGAAAATGAAGATTTCCCCATGTGTGAGAGGACTTCGGATCTAACCATTATGCTATGGTGGATAGTGCAATTGTAATATCACGTTTGTTGGAGAGATGATCTTGAACAGGCAGATGGCCCAAATTATTGCAACAACACTCGGTTAAAGTCCAACAGGTTTGTTTGGTAGCACAAGCCACTAGCTTTCGGAGCGCTGCCCCTTCATCAGGTGAGTGGGATTTCTGTTCACAAACAGGGCATATAAAGACACAAGCTCAATTTACAAAATAATGGTTGGAATGCAAGTCGTTACAGGTAATCAAGTCTTAAAGGTACAGACAATGTGAGTGGAGAGAGAGTTAAGCACAGGTTAAAGAGATATGTATTGTCTTCAGCCAGGACAGTTAGTGAGATTTTGCAAGCCCAGCCAAGTTGTGGGGTTACAGATAGTGTGACATGAACCCAAGATCCCGGTTGAGGCCGTCCTCATGTGTGCGGAACTTAGCTATCAGTCTCTGTTCAGCGACTCTGCATTGTCGTGTGTCGTGAAGGCTGCCTTGGAGAACGCTTACCCGAAGATCAGAGGCCGAATGCCCAGAACTTTCAACCGATGCTATACACTAGATACATCGATGACATGTTCTTCCTTTGGACTCATGGTGAACAATCACTGAAACAACTATATGATGACATCAACAAGTTCCATCCCACCATCAGGCTCACTATGGACTACTCTCCGGAATCGGTTGCATTCTTGGACACATGCATCTCCATCAAGGACGGTCACCTCAGCACTTCACTGTACCACAAGCCTGCGGATAACCTCACGATGCTCCACTTCTCCAGCTTCTACCCTAAACACACTAAAGAAGCCATCCCCTACGGACAAGCCCTCCATATACACAGGATCTGCTCAGATGAGGAGGATCGCAACAGACACCTCTAGACACTGAAAGATGCCCTCATAAGAACAGGATATGGGGCTCAACTCATCGATCGACAGTTCCGACGCGCCACAGCGAAAAACCACACCGACCTCCTCAGAAAACAAACACGGGACATGGCCGACAGAGTACCCTTCGCCGTCCAGTACTTCCCCGGAGCAGAGAAGCTACAACATTTTCTCCAGAGCCTTCAACATGCCATTGATGAAGACGAACATTTCGCCAAGGCCATCCCCACTTCTTGCCTTCAAACAATCGCACAACTTCAAACAGACCATTGTCCGCAGCAAACTACCTAGCCTTCAGGAAAACAGTGACCACGACACCACACAACCCTGCCACAGCAACCTCTGCAAGACGTGCCAGATCATCGACACGGATGCCATGATCTCACGTGAGAACACCATCCACCAGGTACACGGTACATACTCTTGCAACTCGACCAACGTTATCTACCTGATACGTTGTAGGAAAGGATGTCCCGAGGCATGGTACATTGGGGAAACCATGCAGACGCTACAACAACGGATGAATGAACACCGCTCGACAATCACCAGGCAAGAGTGTTCTCTTCCTGTTGGGGGAACACCTCAATGGTCACGGGCATTCGGCCTCTGATCTTCGGGTAAGCATTCTCCAATTCGGCACATGACAACGCAGAGTCGCTGAGCAAAGACTGATAGCCAAGTTCTGCACACATGAGGACGGCCTCAACTGGGATCTTGGGTTCATGTCACACTATCTGTAACTCCCACAACTTGATTGGGCTTGCAAAATCTCACTAACTGTCCTGGCTGGAGACAATACACATCTCTTTAACCTGTGCTTAATGCTCTCTCAACTCACATTCTCTGTACCTTTTTAAAACTTGATTACCTGTAAAGACTCTCATTCCAACCATTATTTTGTAAATTGAGTTTGTGTCTTTATATGCCCTGTTTGTGAACAGAATTCCCACTCACCTGATGAAGGGGTAGTGCTCCGAAAGCTAGTGGCTTGTGCTACCAAATAAACCTGTTGGACTTTAACCTGGTGTTGTGAGACTTCTTACTGTGTTACCCCAGTTCAACGCCGGCATCTCCACACCAAATTATTGCAGCAACTCATTGTGCAGTGGTCAGTCTGACACTGACCCATTCAGAACAAAGCAAACTGTTATCTGGCACATAGAAAGAACATAGAACATAGAACAGTACAGCACAGAACAGGCCCTTCGGCCCATGTTGTTGTGCCGAGCTTTGTCTGAAACCCAGATCAAGCTATTTCCTCCCTATCATCCCGAAGTACTCCATGTGCCTATCCAATAGCTTCTTAAATGTTCCTAAAATTTCTGACTCCACTATCACTGCAGGCAGTCCATTCCACACCCCAACCACTCTGAGTAAAAAACCTACCTCGGACATCCTTCCTATATCTCCCACCATGAACCCTATAGTTATGCCCCCTAGTTACCGCTCCATTCACCCGAGGAAATAGTCTTTGAACGTTCACTCTATCTATCCCCCTCATCATCTTATTAACCTCTATCAAGTCTCCTCTCGACCTCCTCCGCTCCAAAGAGAAAAGCCCAAGTTCCCTCAACCTTTCCTCATAAGACCTACCCTCCAAACCAGGCAGCATCCTGGTAAATCTCCTTTGCACTCTTTCCAGTGTCTCCACATCCTTCATATAGTGAGGTGACCAGAACTGCACACAATATTCCAAATGTGGTCTCACCAAGGTCCTGTACAGTTGCAGCATAAATTTTAACCAGCACGAGCTGGTTAAAATTTATTACAAAAGTTTTGGATATTTTGTACAAACTATTTTCACTGAAGCTGATCTCTTTTGCTTTCCTCCCTCTGCTACAGGGGTCAGTCCTATATTCAAGTGTGACGTGATCTTGCCTTTGGCATTTCTTATCCCAGATCAGACAAACAGGAAAATTGTAAAGATGCACGCTCACGGACTTTGTCGTGAAGACAAGTGTATTTATTAATAAGGAAACATTGTATAGAGGCCAGCAGCTTTGGAGCAGATCACTGGCTGCCCCAGTCCCTACATGTATTATAAAGAAACAAACAAAGAACAATACAGCACAGGAACAGGCCCTTCGGCCCTCCAAGCCTGCACCAATCACGTGTTCCTAACCTGACCATCTATTTGTATCCCCCTATTCCCAGTCTGTTCATGTGGCTATCTAGATAAGTCTTAAATGATCCTAGCATGTCTGCCTCAACCACCTTGCTTGGTAGTGCATTCCAGGCCCCCACCACCCTCTGTGTAAAATACGTCCCCCGCATATCCGTATTGAACTTTGCCCCCCTTACCTTGAACTTGTGACCCCTTGTGTTTGTCATTTCTGACCTGGGAAAAAGCTTCCAACTGTTCACCCTATCTATGCCCTTCATAATTTTATAAACTTCTATTAGGTCGCCCCTCAATCTCCGTCTTTCCAGGGAGAACAACCCTAGTTTACTCAATCTCACCTCATAGCTAATACCCTCCATATCAGGCAACATCCTGGTAAACCTTTTCTGCACTCGCCAAAGCCTCCACGTCCTTCTGGTAGTGTGGCGACCAGAACTGGACGCAGTATTCCAAATGTGGCCGAACCAACATTCTATATAACTGCAACATCATATGCCATCTTTTATACTCTATGCCCCATCCAATAAAAGGCCATATGCCTTCACCACCTTTTCCACCTGTGCTGCCACCTTTAAGGATCTGTGGACTTGCACACCCAGATCCCTCTGTGTGTCTATACTCCTGATGGTTCTGCAATTTATTGTGTAGCTCCCCCCTGCATTAGATCTACCAAAATGCATCACTTCACATTTATCTGGATTAAATTCCATCTGCCATTTCTCCGCCCAATTTTCCAGCCTATCTATATCCTGCTGTATTCTCTGACAATGTTCATCACTATCTGCAACTCCAGCAATCTTTGTGTCATCCGCAAACTTACTAATCAGACCAGCTATATCTTCTTCCAAATCATTTTTATATATATATATAAACAGCAGAGGTCCCAGCACAGAGCCCTGCGGAACACCATTAGTCACAGACCTCCAATCAGAAAAAGACCCCTCCATTGCTATCCTCTGTCTTCTATGGCCAAGTCAGTTCTGTACCCATCTAGCTAGTTCACCTTTGATCCCGTGAGATTTAACCTTTTGCACCAGCCTGCCATAAGGACCTTGTCAAATGCTTTACTAAAATCCATATAGACGACATCCACGGCCCTTCCTTCGTCAATCATTTTTGTCACCTCCTCAAAAAACTATGTATTCTAGACATCCAGGTGATTACTCACACTCAATTGGTCATTCAAGCCAAGTGATCCTCTTTTGCTGTGTTCTTAAGTACAAAGAACAGCACAGCACAGGAACAGGCCCTTTGGCCCACCAAGCCTGCACTGACACATGACTCCTTTCTAAACTAAAGATCTTTTGCCTCTACATGGTCTGTATCCCTCTCTTCCCTGCCCATTCATCTATCTGTCAAGATATCTCTTAAATGTTGCTATTGTATCTACTTCTACCATCTCCTCTGGCTGCACATTCCAGGCACCAACCAACCTCTGCGTAAAAAAACTTGCCTCTCTCATTTCCTTCAAAATTTCACCCTTTTATCTTAAGCCCATGTCCCCTATTAACTGGGAAAAAGATTCTAACTATCCATTCTATCCATGCCTCATGCTGTAACTTTCTATCAGGTTGCCCCCTCAGCCTCCGATGTTCAAGTGAAAACAAACCAAGTTTGTCCACTTTCTCCCCAGAGCCAGTACCCTCCAAATCAGACAACATCGTGGTAAACATTTTCTGTACCCTCACCAAAGCCTCCACATCTTTCTGGTGACCAGAACCGAATGCAATATTCCAAATGTGGCCTAACTAAAGTTCTATACAGCTGCAACATGACTTGCCAATTTTTATACTCTATGCCCGACCAATGAAGGCAAGCATGCCATACACCTTCTTGACCACCTTATCCACTTGTTGCCACTTTTAGGGAACTGTAGACCTGTGCTCCTGGATCCCTCTGTATGTTAATGCTTCTTGTGGTCGGTGCAGAGTCGATGGGCCGAATGGCCTCTTCTGTACTGTCGGGTTTCTAATATTTCTAAGGATTCTGCCATTTACTGTATACTTCCCTCCTGCAATAGACCTTCCAAAGTACATCACCTCACATTTGTCCAGATTAAATTCCATCTGCCATTTCTCCACCCAAGTCTCCAAGCCAATCTACATCCTGCTATATCTTTTGACAATCCTCCTCACTACTCACAGCTCCCCTAATCTTTGTGTCATCTGCAAACTTACTAATCAGATCACCTGCATTCTCTCCTCCAAATCATTTATATATATTATAAGAAACAGAAGTCCCAGCACTGATCCCTGAAGAACACCATTTATCACAGATCTCCAGTCAGAAAAACACCATTCCAATGCTAATCTCGGTCTTCTATGACCAAGTCAGTTCTGTACCTATCTTACTGGCTCACCACGGATCCCATGTGACTTCACCTTCTGTATCAGCCTGCCATGAGGGACCTTGCCAAAGGCATTGCTAAAGTCCATGTAGACAACATCCACCACCATTGCCTTCCCCAAAAAACTCAATCAAGTTTGTGAGACACAACCTCCCCCACACAAAGCCATGCTGCCTATCGCTAATAAGTCCATATTTTTCCAAATGTGAGTAAAGGCACAATCATGACAACTATCTACTTAGATTTCATCTCCATGTGTGCAACAGGAATTTTATTCAACGTTTTAAAAGTGTCAGCTTTCATGATTACAGCTGCTTTTGTTTGACTGGAGCAGGACAGAGGGAGAGATTCTCAGCAGCAGTGCTGAGGGTGAGTAAAGTGCTGTGATTTATTTATTTAATCTGTTTTTTCGCGGGCTTTTTTCGAGGGTTTCAACTAAGGGAAGTGGGAGTAGGCTGCAGGGGATTCTGGGAGATTGTGTTTTTTGAGTATAAAAGTCACTCTATACAGCGGGCAGCGTCGGGAGTGGGCAGCAGAGTAAGTGGGGAGTAGAGTGTGAACTGGCTTTGGCTCACAGGGCTTCGGTGAGGACAGGCAGAGGCAGGGTAGGGTTTCACTTTTAAATTACATCAACTCATACAAGGTAAATTGGTATGGAGGGATATGTAATGTGCTGTTTCTGCATGATGTGGGAGCAAGTGGACCCCAGGGACCATGTCTGCAGTAAGTGCTGGTTGCTGGAGGATGTCCAGCTCAAGATAGATGAACTGGACTCTGAGCTACAGACACTGAGGCTTATCAGGGAAGGGGAGAGCTATCTGGATAATGTGTATAAAGAGAAAGTCACGCCCCTTAGACTGACTAACTTAGCTGGGGGTCAGGGACAACAGGGAGTGGCTGCAGGTGAGGCGGGGGGAAGAAGGTGGGCAGAGGGGGGAAGTAGTTTGCGGGAGGTAAAGTCCCAAGAACCTCAGCCCTTAAATCTTTGTAACAGATTTGAGGTTCTTGCCACCAGTGTAGATGGGAAAAATGACTGCGAGAAGGACGAGCAAACTGTCAGCAGTACCAGGGTGCAGGGTGCTGCTGCAACGGAGAAATCAAAGAGAAATGTAGTAGTAATTGGGGATAGTGTAGTTAAGGGCACAGACACTGTTCTCTGTGACCAGGAGAAGCAATACCGTAGGTTGTGTTGCCTGCCTGGTGCTCGGGTCCAGGATGTATCATCTGGGCTGCAGAGGAATCTGGAGTGGGAGGGTGAAAATCCGGTTGTCGTGGTCCATGTAGGTGCCAATGACAGAGACAAAACAGGAACTAAGGATCTACAGAGGGAGTACAAAGAGCTGGGGAACAAATTAAAAAGCAGAACCAACAAGGTGGTAATCTCTGGATTACTACCTGAGCCACGTGCAAATTGGCGCAGGGTTAATAGGATGAAGGAGATGAGTGCGTGGCTCAAGGATTGGTGTGGGAGGAATGGGTTCGAATTCATGGGGCATTGGCACCAGTATTTGGGCAGATGGGACCTGTATAGATGGGATGGTCTCCGTTTGAACCGTGCTGGGACTAGAGTCCTAGCGAATCGTATCACTAGGGCTGTAGATAGGGCTTTAAACTAATTTATGGGGGGGAGGGTGCAGAGGTAAGAGGAATTACGAAATCAATGGTAGAGGAGAGGGAGCGAGTGCAAGTGAATGAGGGCATTCAAGTAGTTAAAGGAGTAGAGGGTGAGGGAGAGGTTGACAGCGTTTCATCAAATCGGGTCCAGATAAAAGCTGGAATAAAGACACTTTGCCTGAATGCAAGAAACATTCGGAACAAAGTTAATGAGTTGATGGTGCAAATCAGCACTAATGGGTATGATCTAGTGGCCATTACAGAAACGTGGCTGCACAGAGACCAGGACTGGGAGATGAATATCCAGGGGTATCAGGCATTTAGGAAGAATAGACAGGAAGGAAAAGGTGGTGGGGTAGCTCTGTTAATAAAAGATAATATCAGGGTAGTAGTGAGGGATGAGATAGGCTCCAAGGAACAAAACGTGGAATCGTTATGGGTAGAGATAAGGAATAGTAGGGGGAGAAAGACACTAGTAGGCATGGTCTATAGGTCCCAAATATTGATGTTGAGGTGGGGAGGGCTATAAACAAGCAAATAATGGATGCGTGCAAAAACGGAACGGCAATAATCATGGGGGACTTCAACCTGCATATTGATTGGCTGACTCAAGTTGGAAGGGGTGGGATGGAGGAAGAGTTCTTAGAATGCTGTCGCGATAGTTACCTTGAACAGTATGTTACAGAACCGACGAGGGAACGAGTTACCTTAGATCTGGTAATGTGTAACGAGGTAGGTAGAATTAAGGATGTTCTTGTGAAGGACCCTCTTGGTCAAGTGATCACAATATGGCCAAATTTCTGATACAAATGGAAGAGGAGAAAGTAGGGTCCCATACCACTGCCCTCTGTTTGAACAGAGGGAAGTACGATAGGATGAGGGCTGAATTGGCTAAGGTGGACTGGGAGAGTAGACTGGTAGGTCGGACAGCTGAGGAACAGTGGAGGATTTTTAAGGAGATCCTTTTCAGTACTCAGCAACAATATATTCCGGTGATAAAGAAGGGTTGTAAGAAAAGGGATAACCAGCTGTGGATAACGAAGGAAATTAAGGAGAGTATTAAATTAAAGACCGATGCGTACAGAGTGGCCAAAAATAGTGGAGAATCAGAAGATTGGGAAAACTTTAAGAAACAACAAAGAACGACTAAGAAAGCGATAAAGAAAGGAAAGATAGGTTATGAAGCTAGGCTAGCTCTAAATATAAAAAATGATAGTAAAGCTTTTACAAATATATAAAAAGGAATAGAGTGGCAAGAGTGAATGTTGGACCCTTGGAGGACGAGACGGGGGATTTAATAGTGGGAAATGAGGAAATGGCTGATACTTTAAATAAGATTTTTGTGTCGGTTTTCACAGTGGAAGACACAAATAGTTTACCGAATATTAACAAAAGAGGGTTGGTAGGAGGAGAGGTACTCAATACAATTAATGTTACCAGGAGGGCAGTGCTTGGTAGACTAACGGGACTAAAGGTGGACAAGTCCCCGGGCCCGGATGGAATGCATCCCAGGGTACTGAAAGAAATGTTCGAGGTAATAGCGGATGCGTTAGTGGTTATTTATCAAAATTTGTTGGATTCTGGGGTAGTGCCGGCGGACTGGAAAACGGCTAATGGTACGCCGCTGTTTAAAAAAGGAAATAGACAAAAGGCGGGTAACTACAGGCCAGTTAGCTTAACGTCCGTAGTTGGGAAAATGCTGGAATCCATCATTAAAGAAGAAATAGCAGGCCATCTGGATAAGAATGGTTTGATTAAGCAGACGCAGCACGGATTCATGAGGGGAAAGTCGTGCTTGACGAACTTGTTGGATTTTTATGAAGATGTGACTAGTGCGGTTGATGGAGGGGAACCGGTGGATGCGGTGTTTTTGGATTTCCAAAAGGCGTTTGATAAGGTGCCTCACAAAAGCTTGCTGAAGAAGATTGGGTCACACGGAGTTGGGGGTAGGGTATTAGCGTGGATTGGAGATTGGCTATCTGACAGGAAGCAGAGAGTCGGAATAAATGGGTGCTTTTCTGGCTGGCAGATGGTAACTAGTGGCATGCCGCAGGGATCGGTACTGGGGCCTCAACTATTTACCATTTATATAGACGATCTGGAGGAGGGGACTGAGTGTAGGGTAACAAAGTTTGCAGACGACACAAAGATAAGTGGAAAAGTGAATCGTGTGGAGGGTATAGAAGGTCTGCAGAGAGATTTGGACAGGCTGAGTGAGTGGGCGAGGATCTGGCAGATGGAGTATAACGTTGACAAATGCGAGGTTATTCACTTTGGAAGAAATAATAGCAAATTGGATTATTATCTAAATGGAAAGAAATTACAACATGCTGCTGTGCAGAGGGACCTGGGGGTCCTTGTGCATGAGACGCAAAAACCCAGTCTGCAGGTGCAACAGGTGATCAAGAAGACAAATGGGATGTTGGCCGATATCGCAAGGGGGATAGAATATAAAAGCAGAGATGTCTTGCTGCATCTGTACAGGGCATTGGTGAGGCCACAGCTGGAATACTGTGTGCAGTATTAGTCCCCTTATTTGCGGAAGGATATATTGGCCTTGGAGGGAGCGCAGAGAAGGTTCACCAGGTTGATACCAGAGATGAGGGGTGTTGATTATGAGGAGAGACTGAGCAGATTGGGTTTGTATTCGTTGGCAGTTAGAAGGCTGAAGTTAGAGACCTATAAGATAATGAAGGGGCTGGATAGGGTAGAGGTGGAGAGATTCTTTCCACTTAGAAAGGAAGCTAGAACTAGAGGGCACAGCCTCAAAATAAAGGGGGGTCAGTTTAGGACAGAGTTGAGGAGGAACTTCTTCTCTCAGAGGGTGGTGAATCTCTGGAATTCTCTGCCCACTGAAGTGGTGGAGGCTACCTCATTGAATATGTTTAAATCACGGATAGATGGATTCCTGATCGGTAAGGGAATTAGGGGTTATAGGGATCAGGCGGGTAAGTGGAACTGATCCACTTCAGATCAGCCATGATCTTATTGAATGGCGGGGCAGGCTCGAGGGGCTAGATGGCCTACTCGTGCTCCTATTTCTTATGTTCTTATGTTTAGTTTAGTTTCTTTTTCTCAGTAACCACACATTGGATTAACTAATCATACACAGGAGGACAGACCTCAAACAAGGGGCAAGATTTTCTCATAAATCGGCAAAGGCCATAGGTAGGCAGGAAAAGCGGTGTTGAGCCTGTTGACAGCAATGGTGCATTTTCCCACTATATAGTGCTGCACGTAATGCCAACATTTTTAATGCATGTGTTCCACGTCATATTGCTGGCGAGGCAGCCTCTGATCTGCCAATTCTGCCATTACCTCAGTACCGCTCATCAGGGTGCCACATTTAAAGGCCGCCCCAGCACACACCACTCACACTTCACAAATTACCGGGAAGTGATGGCTGCCAAACAATCTGCCCCAATTTTTCAGATGCCTCTCTGGAAAGGCTGCTCAATGTTGTCAAAGGTTGCTGGGATGTCCTCTACCCACGCTCAGGGTGGAAACCTAGCAGCTATGTGACAAACCCATCTTGGGAGGCAGTGACAGTGCTGGTTAGCACTAATGTTCTGCAGAAGAAGACAGCCACCCAGTGCAGGAAGAGGATGAATGGTCTCCATTCTGCCAGGGTTTGTCACTCTTCTCATCACTCTCAATCCACTTATAACTCTCAACTCACACACCCTTCACACATCCATGGGGATTGCACCCACTGCCAGCTCAAGGGACACCAGCACTCGCTCTCCCACACACTTCTTCATCTCCTCTGCAGGTGGTGTCCTCATCACTTCCCTGGACCAACTCACCATCTACACGTGCCAGGCATCCTTATCACCTGCCCTGGCATGCATCCTCCCCATACTCTCTCCATCTGTCTTCATGCAAGAGAAGCTGACACATAACAAGAGGGAGAGATCCCAGACAGGCAGAGGGTGCCAGGACCCAAGGTACTCACCACTTTGAGAATTGAGCCATTCAGACTTTGACTGCTTCCGTGCTGATTGTGAGGTTAGTGGCAATAAACCAGTGAGGATCCAACGCTACAACATCCATCAGACAGCAATGCGTGAGTCATGTCTCCTGTTTCTAAAGGCCCTGGTCATGCATTGATGACTTCCTCTTTCTTTTGCAGGCAACACAGGGAGTCCACCGGCCAGGTCCTTGAATCCAGTCCCAACAGTAGCACAAGGGAGCAATCCATGGAACTCCAAAATAGAAGAACCATCACAGAACTCATCCACACCCTCCACCAGCACAGAGACACACACCTCGGTGGGACTTAGTTCTAGAGTAGCCTCGGATCACAATCTGGTGAGCACATCACACTCAGAGGCATAGCAGGTGGAGGCAGGAACATCAGAGGATTGAAGCCAGTAATATGCTGAGTCCCAGTCAGATGACATACCTCTGGACTTGGCCATGCCTCAGTTGCTGAAGCTCCAAAGTCAAACTCAGGAAAATCAGGAAGGGATGTCTGGTATACTCCTCAAATTGAAAGGCTGCATGGAGGAATCCATCCACCTCATGTCTGAGATGATTGTACCAACACTGCAATGCAATGAGGTCAACACAGCTAGGATGATCGCCGCAGTGGAGGCCTTGGAGCAAGACCTTTGTCCTGCTCTGCTGAGGAACATGCATTGCGATCACTTGCTATGCCCTGCACAAGTTGGCGCTACAATGGGGAAAGAAACTGCCTGAGGAAGAGATGGAGGAACAGTACATTTCCTCCGATAAGGTGGACATTGAAAAGGATGAGGTTGAGGAGATCCTCGAGGGCAAGGATGTTGGCCATGAGGCAATGGCAATGTCCAGACAAGGCAGCCAAGCTTGGGATGCACTCACACCTGCAAGATGCATTTGGTAGGGTCGCAGACCAGCTGAATATTCAATGAGCGGAAGGCCCAGCAGTTCACATAGTTGACAGCTTGATGCCCTAGAGATCTGAGTGCCACGAGTACAATCAATGGCAATGGCATCCTGCATCTGTGGAAAACCAGAGACGTGCGCAAAGCCCATTACTCTTGCCTTACCCCAGTCAAAATGGACAAAGTTGTTCACCACCTGAAGATTATGTCTGTCACCTCCTGAGTGCACTTGGTGTGGAGGCTTGTGAAATCCTACAGCGGTCACCTGTGGAGCCCTAGAAGGAGCTACTTGCACAAAAATTAAGAACCATTGTAACTTTCAGTGACACCGATAGTGGATGCCCTCCAAGTCCCCATAGTGCCAAATCTTGCAGAAGGTAGCAGGTGTGACCAACCTGTTCCCTGGACGTGCATAGTCTTTGGCAACACTGGTATTGACATCTGCAGGTATATTAGGCACTGTCTGTAGACCCTGGATCTAATAACACACCTTTGAGCAACAGCTCTCTGGGGTTCATCCTTTTTGTACAGAGCAGGCCCTGCCATCTCTTCCTCCTGTGCTCAACGTGGTCAATTTGGGGGCACTTGTTAATACACACCTCAGCATAGCCAAGGATTAGGAGCATTCTCCTTTGGTAGTGTGCCATTGCCAACTCTCTAAGGGATATAATTGCTTGCCCAGTCAGCAAATGGTACCAGCACACCATGGCAATTGTTAATTTTGGAAGTCGGTGTCCCAACTGATAAATGCTGAGCAGCAATCAGTGGCACTCACACACATAAGTGATGCTTGAGTGGGCATAATTGCATGATTAGTTTGACTCTAAACATGCCAATTGAGTTACAGCTGAACAGTCTTAGCTGCAATGGGATACTGATTACCAAATGTTTTTGTATTGGCCTCCCTTAGTCAGCATCCCACCACCAGAAGCATACTTCCACCCACACACACTTGAGTAGAACCATCAGTCCATGATTACTTCGCAACACATCACCACAGTGCCCCAGACTTTGATACTTCCATCCGTTCTGTGAGGCACCTCCAAGAAGTCCGTGACCCAGCAACAGAAGGTATTCTTTCCTGAGTCACCCCTTGGTCTTCCCGGGTCAATCCCCGGGAGTCAGCTCTCCAGTACCCCTGGAGTTAAATCTGGCATATGGGCCTGCTAATGAGATGTAAGTATTTTATAATGATGCACCCAACATTGAACAGTAGGTAATGCAAGCACCACTTGTGGGAAGAGGGGTGATCATGACAAGCTTTCACGCTGATGAAGAATGCAACCTTGGGTTTCTTGCAATATATTTGGAAGGGTATGATGCTCTTTTGGAGAGTCAGTGCATACTCAATGGGCCGAACATCCACCTTCTGCACTGTAGAGATTCTATGGTTTGACATTTGAATCAGAAGTAGACAGTGCAAAGTATACTCACAAATTGGTCATCAAATAGACATGACAGACATATTCAACCTCCAGGATTTGCCAACTGGACTGGAGTCTTGAATGTGGTCAAAATGATTTAGTCAAGTGACTTGCAGCAAGATCCACAAAGTGATTGTTGAATCTGGTAATGCTACTTTTAAGGCAATTAGAACTCAGCACAAGGTATTCTTTCCAAAGAAACAATGTATACCTACATACCCATTTTCACCTCATTGTATTCAGAGAATATCTTCCATAAATAGGAAGCGCTATCAGTGAACTTCTAAATCTTGCCAAGATCCTGTGGACCATCGCTTAGATTACCTTATTTTGAGGGTGCTTAATTCAAATTTTACTTATTTTAATGTTACAGTACAAAAGTCATTGCATCATACTGTCTAAACGGTACACAATTTCTCAATCCATCAACTGGAAATGTTTCGCAATGTTTTGCCTGTAAATGATTTTCTATAGATGTTTGCTTTGTCCCAGATGATTCACAAATGAATCCCAGCAAAATTACATACAAAACTTCCCTAAGAGCTCTTTCTTTGATCTTCTGATTATAGTATTGGATGTTGCCTGCATGCTAAGTAAACCTCATTGTCAGCGTCAATTGTTCTGAAGCCCGTCAGAAGAAGGTTGGTATGAATTATAGAACTTACAAATTTTTACAATTTTTTACAGAATATTAAATGTCTATCTCCAGCTATTTTTGAAAGTCTAACAATTAACATGGAACTCAGGCTTCAGATATTAATTTTAATATATCATCCAGTCCTTCCTGATTATTCAAGTTCTAAGGAGTGTGTCAAGTCTGTACAGACTGACGACAGAGGACTAGTAAGCAGAGGGTTTATTCAACAATATTAGCAACTCTTATATGCTGTGTATCTGCCCGTGCTGGGGCAGAATCCTGTGCTAATGACACGTGCTTTCTGTGTCCATGTCATCCTGATATACATATGACCATCTAGTCTCCACCTTCTCCATTTAAGTTGAAAACCATACAACCTTTAAAAAATATTTTGGTGAGGACTTGAAATATCATAACATTCAAGGATATAGGCCAAGTGCAGGAAAGTGGAATTAGCTTGTCATTAGTGGTAGTTATTTTCCATGCAGACAAGATGGGCCAAAAGGCCTTTTCTGCACTGTATGACTCTGTGACTCTATGACAATGTAGGACAGCAGTGACAGATTCTAAACTATTTGCAATGTCCAGAGCACAAACTTGGGCAACAGAACTTAAAATATTTACAACTTGCAGAGTTGCTGCATCTGGCACAGGCTGTTGCATCTGGCACATAATCCATCACATCTCCTCTCCCACCACCCACACTTTTTAAAACATTGCATACATAGACTAGGTCAGCACATAGTCCTTGAACTTTGAATTTGACCTGCTCAGGCACTCTGTGCATATGATTGTGTCATTCAGCTGTGCATGTGATGCCTCAGGTTGTTTTCCTCAGGTGGATGGCACCAGCTGTTCCTGTGGTGTGCCCAGTAGCTGCAGGGCTTTTTACATTGGCCACCGGTGCATAGGATGCAGATTGCAGACTCAGTGCATTGGACTCTGTGGTGGTTGGTGGTGCTGATTTGGGTGCCTGCACCCACATTTGTATCCACTTTGGGTCACAAAATGGCTTTGGCAACAGGGACCATGGTACACCTGGAGAATATTCTCTGTGCTCGCGAGGACAGGTCCAGTCTTGGCATGTTTTGCAGGTTGAATAATGCAGCGTAAAAGTCTGTTATCTCAGACACATTTTTTAAGGAAATGATTTGTTGAGTGCACCACCTGTTCTGCCAAATCGTTTGATTGTGGGTATGGGGACTACTTGCGTTGTGCTCAGAATCCCATATTTGTGCAAAGTCCTTGAACTCTCCACAGTTGAACTGCAGAGCATTGTCCATCATCCTTTGGCGGTCCATGTGTGCTGGAGTGATGCTTCAGTTTGCCAATGATCGTATTGCTTTCCAGATCGGGCAGATAGTCAATTTCATACCAACCAAACAACAAGTCAACTTAAGACCAAGTGCTGTTTACCATCCCATTCAAAATGTCTGCTACCATGAGCCTCCGTGGGAGGTCTGAGACCTCATGTAAGTGCAGTAGCTCTGTGGTTTGATGAGTGTGTTGCATGGTGCACATCTGGACACTTCCCTCTCTATCTCTACCTACATGGAGGGCCAGTACAAGGATTCCTTTGCTGTATACCTTATTGCTCCAACCCTGGGTGCCCTTGGAGGAGTTGCTGTGTATAGTACATCTGCAGAGAGGTGGAAATGATGAATCACAGTCCGTCTTGCAAGGTTAACTACTGACTCATAGCAAAGGAGGTGCCGAGCTTGTGGAGGAGCTCCATCGATGACTCTATGACATCATAGAGCTGCCTGCATATGTGATCCTCCTGTACGTAGAAACATAGAAAGTAGGAGGAGGAGGCGACCATTTGGGCCATGATTATTTCTGATCATGGCTGATCATCAAACTGAATAGCCTGATCCTGTCTTCCCCCCATATCCTTTGTCCCCTTTGCCTCAAGTGCTATGGGTGTGATTTTATGGCCTCGCTCGCCCCAAAACCGTAAAATCTCACAGAGGTCAATGGACCTTCCCATTGTCTACCCCTCGCCCACTCCGATTCCTGTGGGGGGTGGGGGTAAAATTCTGGCCTATATCTAATTGCTTCTTGAAAACATACAATATTTTGGCCTCAAATAATTGAATTTAAATGCTGCCTCAGGAACAAACATTTGTTGTATGGCTGTAATCTTGTCTGGATCTGGCTTTACACCAGGATAGCCCATGTAAGGAACCTTGTTGATCCTGAATCTGCATTTAGCAGGGTTCAACTTAAACTGTATGGGCCTGATTCTACCGAAGACCAAAAACAAATGTGCATCATGTTCTTGAATTGTATGATCTCAGACTAGGATGTCACCAACAATAATTTCACAGGGGTGTCCTGCAAAGAATAGTTCCATGCACCATTGGAAGACCTCACTGCCATTGGAGATCCCAAAGGGCGGAGGAAATGGTATTTGTTTACTAGAGACATGAACGTAGTAAGTTTTGAGGATTCTTCATCCATCGGGATTTACCAAAACCCGCACTTTGCTTCCAAAATACTGAAAAACAGCATGAGACATGTTGGCTATAATCGGTCAAATTGTCCTCATGGAATGCTGAGGTCTCAGCAGTGCATTGTTAAGAGAACTGGGTTAATGTAGATCCTGACCATGCCATCTCCTTATTGCAGTTACCATCGTTGAAACCCACTCAGTGGCCTCATCTATGGGGCCTATGTCACCCAGTCTTATCATCTGACCCAGTTCAGCAACTACTTTCTTTTTCACTGCAAGGGGCATTCTTCTTGGAGCACAGACAGCAGTTATCCAACTTCATTTAATATATGAAAGATAACTTCCCAATTATGTCGCAATTAAACAAGTATTTGTATTTTGGCATTTTGGGACCTGGTTTTGCAGAATGTGTACATCTGGACCCGGGTATATTAGCCCCAGTGCGATGCTGGCCTGGAGACCCAATCGGCGTTTATCGTATAGCTGTTGTCCTGTCTGGATCTGGCTTCACACCATTGGAAGGATGACCCATGTAAGGAACCTGGTTGACCGTGAATAAGTTCCTCCTCCAAGATGCTAAATGGTGTTGGCAGGAGAACCACGTTCAACAAACTCAAGCAGGCACTCTCATTCCCTCCAGTGTTACAATATTTTGACGTTCGCGCACCTGTATTCTTACAGCTTTACATTTTGGTCAACCACATGAAACTGGAAGTTACCCTGCGTGCAATGGAGAGTGGCCACATCTTCTGTTCAGATTGTTTGTCCGTTGTATGTCATGGGATTTACCTCGGTCGTGGAATCTTGAACAGGTGCGGGTTGATTTCCCGCAGCAGCTGTTTGGGAAAGACATTACACTTCATTCCTCTGTCAATCTTGACTGAGTTTTGCATTGCTGTTAAATGTAGTAAAGATTCAACCTTTTCCCATGATCATAGAATCCCTACAGTGCAAAAGAGGCCATTTGGCCCATGTCTACACCAACAATCCAACAGAGTTGTTGTAAAGTCAAACTGCCATGTATTTTGTAAACCATATCTGAGTCGCAACTAAGAGAAAGGAAGAAAAGGAAAGAATAGGGAACAGGGTGTTCTTTGTAATTGATACAATTAGTAGTCAGAGTGGTCTGAGTCAGGAAGCAGTTTAGACACTGATGAAGTGTTGAAGAAGTAGCAGCAAGAGAAAGAGGCAGCTATCCCCAGGAACCAGTTCAGCCAGAAATTATGGACTGAAGGCAGTGGAAGAGCAAATCTAATTCAGACACTTAAATTGTACAATGTGGTAACCAATCAGGAGATTTGCCCGATTTGGCTTATGGTTGGTGTTTGAGAAACGGGTCTCAGCAGAGTTCAGAGTTATGGGGGAAACAGATACACAAACATAGAGACATAGAAGATAGGAGCATTTGACCCTTTGGTGCCTGCTCCATAATGTATGATGATCATAGCTGATAATCTGACTCAATAGCCTGATCCCACCTTCCCCTCATATTCATTGATCCCCTTCACCCCAAGAATTATATCTAACATCTTCTTGAAAACATACAATGTTGAGGCCTCGCCTCTTTCTGTGATAGTGAATTCCATAGGCTCATCACTCTCTGGGTGAAAAAGGTTTTCCTCATCTCAGTCCTAAAATGTTTACCCTGTATTCTTAGATAAAGACCACTGGTTCTGGACACCCCATCGGGAACATCCTTTGTGTATACATGCATACGTTGTAAACCTAATTTACACAATGTTGCATTTCCTCTTACTGTCAGTCCATATAATACTTCACTATTTCTTATTCTGTTGCCATTTGGCCCTCCCAATCCTTTGGGCACTTGCGCACTCATTCCTATACCCTGCCATGTTCATTTAAATCCAGCTCCACCAGCAATAGAAAACTGTCTCATGAAGACATTGTCCTGGTTCTGTTGATGTGCCTGTACAAATTCTAACTCCCTGAGAAGAGGTCCCAATGTCCGAGGCATCTATATCCCTCCCTCTTGTATCATTTGGCTAGCTATGTGTTTGTCTGCCTTATCCTGTAACAGCTGAGATTATTCATGAAGGTCGATTTTCTCAACCTTGTCCCTTGCCTGAGGTGTAGTGATCCTCAGGTTAACTCACCACTAGTCAGCTTTCCCCCCTCAAAGGAGAGAACAGCCTCTTAATAAGGTGGTGAAAAGTGGGACACTTGCTTTTATCAATCAAGGCATAAATTACAAAAGCTGGGAAGTCCTTTGGAATATTGTGTGCAGTTCCACAACATTTGGAATATTCCACAACATTTGGAATATTGTGTGCAGTTCTGGTCACCTCACTATAAGAAGGATGTGGAAGCGCTGGAAAGAGTGCAGAGGAGATTTACCAGGATGCTGCCTGGTTTGGAGGGTAGGTCTTATGAGGAAAGGTTGAGGGAGCTAGGGCTGTTCTCTCTGGAGCGGAGGAGGCTGAGGGGAGACTTAATAGAGGTTTATAAAATGATGAAGGGGATAGATAGAGTGAACGTTCAAAGACACTTTCCTCGGGTGGATGGAGCTATTACAAGGGGGCATAACTATAGGGTTCGTGGTGAGAGATACAGGACGGATATCAGAGGTAGGTTCTTTACGCAGAGAGTGGTTGGGGTGTGGAATGGACTGCCTGCAGTGATAGTGGAGTCAGACACTTTAGAAACATTTAAGCGGTTATTGGATAGGCACATGGAGCACACCAGGATGATAGGGAGTGGGATAGCTTGATCTTGGTTTCAGATAAAGCTCGGCACAACATCGTGGGCCGAAGGGCCTGTTCTGTGCTGTACTGTTCTATGTTCTATGTTCTATGTTCCTGTTGGAGTTGTTCAATTGTGTGCAAAACTGTGTGTAGTTCTGGTCACCACATTATGGGAAGGTTGTGATTGCACTGTAGGGGGTGCAGAGGAGATTCACCAAGATATGGGTGGCATGGTAGCACAGTGGTTAGCACTGCTACTCCACAGCTCCAGAGACCTGGGTTCGATTCCCGGCTCGGGTCACTGTCTGTGTGGAGTTTGCACATTCTCCTCGTGTCTGCGTGGGTTTCCTCCGGGTGCTCCAGTTTCCTCCCACAGTCCAAAGATGTGCGGGTTAGGTTGATTGGCCATGATAAAATTGCCCCTTAGTTTCCTGAGATGCGTAGGTTAGAGGGATTAGTGGATAAAATATGTAGGGATATGGGGGTAGGGCCTGGGTGGGATTATGGTTGGTGCAGACCCGATGGGCTGAATGGCCTCTCTCTGCACTGTAGGGTTCTATGATTTCTATGATCTATATTGTCTGGGATGGAACATTTAAGTTATGAAGAGAGGTTGGATAGGCTTGGATTGCTTTTTGATGGAGCAGAGAAGACCTGAGGGATGGACCTGGTCGAAGTGTACAAGGTTACGAGGAGCATGGACAGAGTGGATAAGGAGCAGCTGTGTGTATGAGGAAAAACATTTTTACCTAGAAGATGGTGGCAGTCTGGAATGCGCTGCCCGTGAGGGTGGTAGAGGCAGGTTACTTCACATCCTTTAAAAAGTATCTGGATGAATACTTGGCAGGGCATAACATTCAAGGCTATGGGCCAAGTGCTGGTAAATTAGATTAGGTGGGAGGTCAGGTGTTTCTTTTGATTTATTGTCATATGTATTAGTATACAGTGAAAAGTATTGTTTCTTGCACACTATGCAGACAAAGCATACTGAAAATAGAGAAGGAAAGGAGAGAGTGCAGAATATAGTGTTAGTCATAGATAGAGTGTAGAGAAAGATCAGCTTAATACAAGGTAGGTCCATTCAAAAGTCTGATGGCAGCAGGGAAGAAGCTGTTCTTGAATTAATTGGTACATGTCCTCAGACTTTTGTATCTTTTTCCAGACGGAAGAAGGTGGAAGAGAGTATGTCCAGGTGCACAAAGTCCTTGATTATGCTGGCTGCTTTTCCGAGGCAGCGAGAAGTATAGACTGAGTCAAGGGATGGGAGACTCGTTTGCATGATGGAGTGGGCTTCATTCATGACCCCCTTGTAGTTTTTTGCAGTCTTGGACAGAGCAGGAGCCATATCAAAGTGTGATACAAGGTGCAGAATCGATGGGCCGAAGAGCCTCTTCTGCACTGTATGATTCTACAATGTATTTCTTGGGTGCACCTAGAGGAAAATGGGACAAGGCCAATTGCACTTTTGTAAAAAAGCCTGCTCAATTGAATTTCCATTGAACTAAAAGAAGGAAAAAAGCTAGGGGCAATGCTTCTTTATGAATTGGTTTCCCTTTCCATCTTCTTTCTGCAAAATGCATCATCCAGGCAATAAAATCTGTGTGGGCTGTTCAACCAAAATCTTAGCTGTGATATTTGACCCATACTATTAACCAATTGTATATCTTCTGTTGTATTTGTGTATTTCTTTTAAAACTGGAGGAGTGAAATACCACTGTTATAGAATTGTCTTATTTTTATTCTGTTGAAATCAACAGGATTTTATATGGACTGGATCGACAAAGAGTGGGGCAATCCATTCTGCCATATTTCTGCCCAGATTTGAAAATTACCCCCAGTGTTCTCTGACTCATCCTACAGGTTGCCAGTTAGGGAATTCTATCGAATTTCAAAATCTCTGAGACTTGCGCTCTGATGATTATGAAACAAATCTGAATATTTTGATATTTGCCCCCTCTCAGGTCGAGTGTAGCCAAAAAAATCAAACATATTCGGTTTGAACATTTGCATAACACAGAATTGTTGAATTTAAGGATTCGGGACATTATTGAAATATTTAGTTGAGATAAAGTTCTTCTTGGGCAAAATTCCATTTTGTCCAGTGGTCAAATTCTCAGGATTTCTAGAATTAACAATGATGTCTCTTTTTTTTATTGTTGGAACCATGGCTTATATTGGTTCTCTCCAATCAATATGTTTCATAGAGAGTAAGACATATACAAGTCCATATTTGTTATAATTGTTTTATGTTACAAATGATTCCAATTATATTGAAGAAAAATAACCTATTCATAAATTCAAGCATACGCTGTAATAATATAAACAATAGTCTAGAACTTTCTATTCTGCAATCATAATGTCATTGCAAGTTTGGTGCAAACAACTTTACATCGCCTAGTTATGGTGGCAGGGATTATTCACAGCCCATATTTTTCAACATATCAACTGAATCAGGCAAGCAGTATAATTGGATTACAATTAAAAAGCTTTTGTTTAAAAGCATTCCCTTCTGCACATTTATAATTCACATACTTGGCAAACAAATTGATTTTTTTAAATTCAACAAATAATTTAACTTTTAGAAGAAATCAAGCTTGGTTGTTTGTTCTGTTCTTTAGTCTGCACTTACTAGTCACTTTAGAATTGAATGGTCTGACTGATGAATACAATATAAAGGGGAGAGAGATTAAAGAAGACTTCTGCTGCTGGGAAATTAAACACATTCACAAGGAATACGTAAATAGTTCTGTGAACATCTCAGTAACAGCTCATCAGAACTGTCTGGCAGTGGGGGCAATTAATTGTGGATGAGTTTAATTCCTGAAGTAAATCAATGTGGTAGCTCTATTGTGCATTGGGTGTGGGCAGCCCACACTGTCAGGTGCCAAGTCCTGTTGTGCATCATTGCACTCAGTATAATATTGTGGTGCTGTCCATTGGGTGTGAGCTCATTAAGCTACAAAGTATGTTAATAAAGTCATGCTCCAATAATATATTCGTTGCGCCTAACGAGTTCCACAATTTCTGAGTGCTCACATAAATTGTGCAGTTTGTTAAGCCACTTTAACCATGTTACATATCTTTTTGAGAAAAGGGCTGTTACCACATTTATCTGTAGGGATGAGCTGGAGTTTGACTGTTTTTTAGTTGTTATGCTTTGTTTGCTCATAATTTATTTTATTTATTTATGGGATGTAAGCTTCACTGACAACGCCCATCTCTATTTTCCCTAAAGAGGCACTGGTGAGCCGCATTAGAATCCCTACAGTGCAGAAAGAAGTAATTCGGCCCACTGAGCCTGCACGGACAACAATCCCACCCAGACCCTATCCACATCACCCCATCTATTTACCCTGCTAATCTCCTTGACATTAAGGGGCAATTAAGCATAGCCAATCAACCTAACCTGTACATCTTTGGGCTGTGGGAGAGAACCGGAGCACCAGAAGGAAACCTATATAGACACAGAGAGAACGTGCAAACTCCACAGAGAATCACCCAAGGCCAGAATTGAACCCAGGTCCCTGGCGCTGTGAGGCAGCAATGCTAACCACTGTGCTGCATTCTTGAATCACTGCAGAGCATGTGGTGTAGATACACCCAACTTCTGTTAGGGAGGAAGCTTTAGAATTTTGACCCACAGTGATAGAATGGCAATATATTTCCAAGTCAGGATGATGTGTGGCTTGGAGAGGAACTCACCATTGGTGTTTCGAAAGGTCTTTTGCCCTTGTCCTTCTAGGTGGCAGAGGCCGCGGGTTTGGAAGGTGAAATTGAAGGAGCCTGAGTAAGCTGTTGTATTGCATCTTGTGGATGGTACACACACATACACACACACACACACACACACTGCAACAATGGCGGAGGGAGTGAATGTTCCATGAGGGAGATGGTCACATGTGAGGGATTTGCCATGGATGGCGATTCTTGAATGCTGTTGGAGCTGCACTGTAAGGAGTCTAACGACACCAGGTTAAAGTCCAACAGGTTTATTTGGTAGCAAACATCACTAGCTTTCGGAGCGCTGCTCCTTCGTCAGGTGAAGTGGGAGATCTGCTCATAAACAGCAAACAGGGCATACAAAGACACAAACTCAATTTACAGAATAATGACTGGAATGCGAGTCTTTGCAGCTAATCAAGTCTTAAAGGTACAGACAATGTGAGTGGAGAGAGCATTAGCACAGGTTAAAGAGATGTATATTGTCTCCAGACAGGACAGCCAGTGAGACTTTGCAAGTCCAGGCAAGTTGTGGGGGTTACAGATAGTGTGACATGAACCCAAGATCCCGGTTGAGGCCGTCCTCATGTGTGCGGAACCTGGCTATCAGTCTCTGCTCAGCGACTCTGCACTGTCGTGTGTCGTGAAGGCCGCCTTGGAGAATGCTTACCCGAATATCAGAGGCCGAATGCCCGTGACCGCTGAAGTGCTCCCCCACAGGAAGAGAACAGTCTTGCCTGGTGATTATCAAGCAGTGTTCATTCATCCGTTGTCATAGCGTCTGCATGGTTTCCCCAATGTACCATGCCTCGGGACATCCTTTCGTGCAGTGTATCAGGTAGACAATGTTGGCCGAGTTGCAAGAGTATGTACCGTGTACCTGGTGGATGGTGTTCTCACGTGAGATGATGGCATCCGTGTCGATGATCCGGCACATCTTGCAGTGGTTGCTGTGGCAGGGTTGTGTGGTGTCGTGGTCACTGTTCTCCTGAAGGCTGGGTAGTTTGCTGCGGAGAATGGTCTGTTTGAGGTTGTGCGGTTGTTTGAAGGCAAGAAGTGGGGGTGTGGGGATGGCCTTGGCGAGATGTTCGTCTTCATCAATGACATGCTGAAGGCTTCGGAGGAGATGTCGTAGCTTCTCCGCTCCGGGGAAGTACTGGATGATGAAGGGTACTCTGTCCACTGTGTCCTGGGTTTGTCTTCTGAGGAGGCCGGTGCGGTTTTTCGCTGTGGCGCGTCGGAACTGTCGATCGATGAGTTGAGTGCTATATCCTGTTCTTATGAGGGCATCTTTCAGCGTCTGGAGGTGTCTGTTGTGATCCTCCTCATCTGAGCAGATCCTGTGTATATGGAGGGCTTATCCATAGGGGATGGCTTCTTTAACGTGTTTAGGGCTGCACTGAGCCAGGCAAGTGGGGCGTATTTCATCACACTTCTGACTTATGCCTTGTTAATGGTGAACAGGTTTTGGGGAGTCAGTAGGTGAGTTACTCACTGCAGAATTCCCAGCCTCTGACTTGCTCTTGTGACCACAGTACTTATATGGCTGTTTCAGTTAGTCTGGTTGATTATACCCTCAGTATGTTGCTACTGGGCAGTTCTGTGATGCTAGTACTATTCAACATCAAGGGAAGATACTAAGATCCTCTCTTGTTGGAGATGTTTATTTCCTGACACTTATATGAATGTTAGTTGCCACTTATCAATCCAAGCCTGAATCATAGAATCCTTTCAGTGTAGAAGAGGGTATTTGGCCCATCGAGTCTACACCAACTCTCTGACAGAGTATCTTACCCAGGCCCTCTCCTCTGCCCTATCCCCACATGTTTACCATGGCTAATCCTTCTAGCCTTGATTTGATTTGATTTGATTTGATTTGAACCTATATCTGGGGTCACCATTGCAGATGTCAGAGCAGCTTTCTCGAAGACCAACCCATGGAAAGCGACTGGCCTGGTTGGGGTACCCGGACCAGCACTCAGATCCTGCACGGATCACCTGGTGGGGTATTCACAGACATCTTCAACCTCTCTTTACAACATTCTGAGGTCCCTATGTGCTTCAAGAAGACGACCATCATCCCAGTACCTAAGAAAAACCAAGCAGCGTGCCTTAATGACTATCGGCCGGTGGCTCTGACATCCATAATTATGAAATGCTTCGAAAGGCTAGTCATGGCTCGAATCAATTCCAGCCTCCCGGACTACCTGGATCCACTTCAGTTTGCAACAGGTCCACAGCAGACGCCATTTCCCTAGCCCTGCATTCAACACTGGAACACCTAGATAACAAGGACACCTATGTGTTATCATGTGGTGAAGAAGGCATATGGTATGCTTGCCTTTATAGGACGGGGTATAGAGTATAAAAGCTGGAGTCTGATGATGCAGCTGTATAGAACGCTGGTTAGGCCACATTTGGAGTACTGCATCCAGTTCTGGTCGCCGCACTACCAGAAGGACGTGGAGGCGTTAGAGAGAGTGCAGAGAAGGTTTACCAGGATGTTGCCTGGTATGGAGGGTCTTAGCTATGAGGAGAGATTGGGTAGACTGGGGTTGTTCTCCTTGGAAAGACGGAGAATGAGGGGAGATCTAATAGAGGTGTACAAGATTATGAAGGGTATAGATAGGGTGAACAGTGGGAAGCTTTTTCCCAGGTCGGAGGTGACGATCACGAGGGGTCACGGGCTCAAGCTGAGAGGGGCGAAGTATAACTCAGACATCAGAGGGACGTTTTTTACACAGAGGGTGGTGGGGCCTGGAATGCGCTGCCAAGTAGGGTGGTGGAGGCAGGCGCGCTGACATCGTTTAAGACTTACCTGGATAGTCACATGAGCAGCCTGGGAATGGAGGGATACAAACAATTGGTCTAGTTGGACCAAGGAGCGGCACAGGCTTGGAGGGCCGAAGGGCCTGTTTCCTGTGCTGTACTTTTCTTTGTTCTTTGTTCTTATGTCAGACTTCTCTTTATTGACTACAGCTCAGCCTTCAACACTATTATTCCCACAAAACTCATCTCCAAACTCCGTGGCCTGGGCCTTGGCACATCCCTCTGCGACTTGATCCTGAACTCCCTAACTCACAGACCACAATCAGTAAGGATAGGCAACAACACCTCCTCCACAATCATCCTCAACACCGGTGCCCCACAAGGCTATGTTCTCAGCCCCCTACTATACTCCTTATACATCTATGACTGTGTGGCCAAATTCCCCTCCAATTCGATTTTCAAGTTTGAAGGAGGTGAGTTATTCACTGCAGAATTCCCTGCAAAACTCAGGAGGTGAGTTACACCGTAACTTGGTGAGTTACACCGTAGTGGGTCGGATCTCAAACAATGACGAGACAGAGTACAGGAATGAGGTAGAGAATCTGGTGAATTGGCGCAGCAACAATAATCCCTCCCTCAATGTCAACAAAATGAAGGAGATGGTCATCAACTTCTGGAAGCGTAAAGGAGAACAGTCGAGAGCCTTAAGCTTTTAGGTGTCCACATCACCAACAACCTGTCCTGGTACCTCCATGCCGACACTATAGTTAAGAAAGCCCACCAACGCCTTTGCTTTGTCAGAAGACTAAGGAAATTCGGCATGTCAGCTACAACTCTCTCCAACATTTACAGATGTACCATAGAAAGCATTCTTTCTGGTTGTATCACAGCTTGGTATGGCTCCTGCTCTGCCCAAGACCGCAAGGAACTAAAAAAGGCCGTGAATGTAGCCCAATCCATCACGCAAACCCAACCTCCCATCCATTGAGTCTGTCTACACTTCCCGCTGCCTCGGCAAAGCAGCCAGTATAATTCAGGGCCCCACGCACCCCGGACATTCTCTCTCGGGGCGGCACGGTAGCACAGTGGTTAGCACTGTTGCTTCACAGCTCCAGGGACCTGGGTTCGATTCCCGGCTTGGGCCACTGTCTGTGTGGAGTTTGCACGTTCTCTTCGTGTCTGCGTCGGTTTCCTTCGGGTGCTCCGGTTTCCTCCCACAGTCCAAAGATGCGCGGGTTAGGTTGATTGGCCATGCTAAAATTGCCCTTAGTGTCCTGAGATGTGTAGGTAAGAGGGATTAGTGGATAAATATGTAGGGATATGGGGGTAGGGCCTGGGTGGGATTGTGATCGGTGCAGACTCGATGGGCCGAATGGCCTCTTTCTGTTCTGTAGGGATTCTATGATATGATTCTTCCATCTTCTTCCATCGGGAAAAAGATACAAAAGTCTGAAGTCACGTACCAACCAACTCAAGAACAACTTCTTCCCTGCTACTGTCAGACTTTTGAATGGACTTACCTTGCATTAAGTTGAGCTTTCTCTACACCCGAACTATGACTGCAACGTTACATTCTGCACACTCTCGTTTCCTTCTCTATGAACGGTATGCTTTGTCTGTATAGCGCGCAAGAAACAATACTTTTCACTGTATTTTAATACATGTGACAATAATAAATCAAATCAAATTGAACCCTGATCCTTGGAGCTGTGAGGCAGCAGTGCTAACCACTGTGCCACAAGTCAAATTTTGTCCAGATTTTAATAACATATATGCACAAAATGTTTCACTATCTGGTGAGTTGCAAATGATAGTGAATATTGTGCAATCAGCAGGAAACATCCCTGCTTTTGACCCTCTGAGAGTGGGAAAGTCATTGATGAATCTGTTTATATTGGGCCTGGGACACTTCTGCAGTGATGTTCTGGGGCAGAGATGATTGGTCTCTAAAAACAACTATCTTTCAATGCTAAGAGTGACCCTGGCCACTGGAAAGTTTATCCTTGTTGACACTAACTTCAGTTTTGTTCGTGTTCTTTGATACCACAGTTAAATGCTGTCTGCAATCACTCTCAACTCACCTCTAGAATTCAGATCATTTGTTAATTCTAGGACCAAGGGTGTAATGCAATTGGAGCTAATTGACCCTGATTGAACCCAAACTGAGTATTGGTGAGCAGGTTATTGCTGAGTAATTGCTACATGATGGTACTGTTGACAAAACCTTTCATTACTTTTGTTGATCTGTTTTCAATCTACCCCATTTAGAATGGTGGTATGTCAAACAACATGATGTGTGTCTTCAGTGTGAAAGTGTGATTTTGTCTCCATAAGGCTTGCAAAATTGTCACTCCTACCATTACAGTCTTGTACAGATGCATCTGAAAATCTACAGGTAGATTTGTGCAGACTGGGTCATATATGTTGTTTATATAGGAAATGTAGGAACTATAGCAGTTGCCTAAGCCCAAAGGTATGTACTTCGTTCCCTAAAACTCTGCTTTCTTATAAGATGATTCTTGAAACCTTTGTTCATCTGTCCTACCATTGCTTTAAATGGATTGGTGTCCATTTTTACTTTGTAATGCTCCTGTGAAGCACCTTGGAATATTTTATTATCTTAAAGGTGCTACATTAATCCAAGTTGTTGTTGAGGTGGGGCAAGTGATTTTGAAGGATCAGAGAAGACCTGAAAGGCTGATTTGTTTACAGCAGAGAAATCTCATTTACAACCATCCTAACAAAGGCATAGTTCTCTGGATATGCCTGAAGAGATGTGACCTAGTTAACTAAGTTTCAAAAAGGATGCTGTGACTGAAATGTGATGTTTGTTTTAGCCAACCCTGGAACCAACATCTAGTTCAGGGGCACAACCATCAGTGGCTGTCAACACATCTGACTTGAATATTTTCACCACAGGATCCTTCCAAGCAACAGCATGCAAGTATTACATTTCCCACTGCAATTCACTGGCTCACCAGGGAGACAGCATTTTGTCTTATTTTCTTGGAAAAATGACTTTGCTAATTTCCAAAAAGAAAATAGCCAGCAGCAAAAAGGTGGGTGGCTGTGTTGGACAAAGTGTGGGGAATTATTAGTGATACTCAAACTCTTTCCCCCAAGGCATAGCTGGTGTATGCAACATCAAGGTTCATTTCACTTGGCAACTCTTGTGATTCATTTACTTTCTGATAATTGATGGTGCCATCATTATTTGAAGGGAAATGAATTCTGAATGGACAGGATCCAAGATTATTTGCAGCTTTTCTGATTCATAAATTTGAGAAATGAATATAAAAGACCTAGTGAGAGATTTAGCAAGGACGATATAGCCATTTGGTCTTTGTTGGTATATATCATTAGGAAACTCAAGACAAATTTCTAATGTATTGGCAAATATAAAATACAGCCCAAGGTCTTCACGAATACTGTGGGTTGTTGTGCCTTACAACAGGCTGATCTGTTGGTAGTATATAGAAGCTTGACAATGAACCTGAAAATGTCTGCACACTCGACAAAATGACATGAAGCAAGGTCACTGCTGGTACCTTCACTTCTGCCCCTAAACTAGCCCATGCGGAACATGGTCTAGTTACCCCTGCAAAAAGAATATTTCTGCTTTGTTGTCATCCAGTTTACATGCACTATCTTATTAAACTTCAAGAATTCACATTTTTTCCCAAACAAACCCCATTGTTCTGAGATAAAAATTATTAAAGTTAACAATATTGTGAGGAACTAAGACCTTGCGCTTTCTTTTATATATATAAATATCCTCATGTCTCTTTCTAAATTAAAACAAAATCCTTAAAATGGCTAAATCTATCCTGTCTGTGATCCCTGGCCAAAAGGACCTGCTGGCAGCATTGGGGAAACTCGTAAATTGTTATCTCTAGGAAGCCACTCACGATCCCCTGAAGGCTGCCCAGGCCAAACTCAAAGCTGAATTTCATGACCTAGGTTGGCCAACAGAGGTCTGCTCATCACAAAAACAAAAGACCTGAAAACTTACCTTTTAATTTTTAATGGTTGAGACATTTAACCATCTTAGGGACCCAGACAAGGAATGGACATCCTTTGTCAAAGACAGAGTGGAGAGGTGGGCATCATGTGACATGGGCCTCTGGCTGTGGCACAATAATATTGCCTAGCTTAACTGAAAAGTGCAGTCTGCTGTTTACCATCTAACGGGTAGCCTCATTGAAAAGGAATCTACCCAAGTTGAATTGCTTGCTCCATTTACATTGCTTCTTCTGGGAATTCTGTACTATCACCTACAAGACTGATTCATCTCTGCATGCCTATCGCACAGTGTAATGTCAAAAGCACCAGAAAAGTTAAACAGCATCAGTTTTCATCACACCAACCTGCATGAAGGAATATCCCATTGGACTTTGATTCTGGACTCTGGAGCTCACATGAACCAATATTTATTTCCTTTATAATCTCTTTACTGTAAATTCATCTTTTCTACATCCCTCTCTTCACTCACTGAGTATAGAACATAGAACATAGAACATTACAGCGCAGAACAGGCCCTTCGGCCCACGATGTTGCACCGACCAGTTAAAAAAAAACTGTGACCCTCCAACCTAAACCAATTTCTTTTCGTCCATGAACCTATCTACGGATCTCTTAAACGCCCCCAAACTAGGCGCATTTACTACTGATGCTGGCAGGGCATTCCAATCCCTCACCACCCTCTGGGTAAAGAACCTACCCCTGACATCGGTTCTATAACTACCCCCCCTCAATTTAAAGCCATGCCCCCTCGTGCTGGATTTCTCCATCAGAGGAAAAAGGCTATCACTATCCACCCTATCTAAACCTCTAATCATCTTATATGTTTCAATAAGATCCCCTCTTAGCCGCCGCCTTTCCAGCGAAAACAATCCCAAATCCCTCAGCCTCTCCTCATAGGATCTCCCCTCCATACCAGGCAACATCCTGGTAAACCTCCTCTGCACCCTCTCCAAAGCCTCCACATCCTTCCTGTAATGTGGGGACCAGAACTGCACACAGTACTCCAAGTGCGGCCGCACCAGAGTTGTGTACAGTTGCAACATAACGCTACGACTCCTAAATTCAATCCCCCTACCAATAAACGCCAAGACACCATATGCCTTCTTAACAACCTTATCTACTTGATTCCCAACTTTCAGGGATCTATGCACACATACACCTAGATCCCTCTGCTCCTCCACACTATTCAAAGTCCTCCCGTTAGCCCTATACTCAACACATCTGTTATTCCTACCAAAGTGAATTACCTCACACTTCTCCGCATTAAACTCCATCCGCCACCTCTCGGCCCAACTTTGCAACCTGTCTAAGTCTTCCTGCAAACTACGACACCCTTCCTCACTGTCTACCACACCACCGACTTTGGTGTCATCAGCAAATTTGCTAATCCACCCAACTATACCCTCATCCAGATCATTAATAAATATTACAAACAGCAGTGGCCCCAAAACAGATCCCTGAGGTACACCACTTGTAACCGCACTCCATGATGAATATTTACTATCAACCACCACCCTCTGTTTCCTATCCGCTAGCCAATTCCTGATCCAATTTCCTAGATCACCCCCAATCCCATACATCTGCATTTTCTGCAGAAGCCTACCATGGTGAACCTTATCAAACGCCTTACTAAAATCCATATATACCACGTCCACTGCCTTGCCCCCATCCACCTCCCTGGTCACTTTCTCAAAAAACTCAATAAGGTTAGTAAGGCACGACCTACCTGCCACAAAACCATGCTGACTATCACCTATCAATTCATTACTCTCCAAATAACTATAAATCCTATCCCTTATAATTTTTTCCAACATCTTGCCGACAACAGAAGTGAGACTCACCGGTCTATAATTCCCGGGGAAGTCTCTGTTCCCCTTCTTAAACAATGGGACAACATTCGCTAACCTCCAATCTTCTGGTACTATACCAGAGGCCAACGACGACCTGAAGATCAGAGCCAGAGGCTCTGCAATCACTTCTCTTGCCTCCCAGAGAATCCTTGGATAAATCCCATCCGGACCAGGGGATTTATCTATTTTCAGACCCTCCAGAATATCCTGCACATCCTCCTTATCAACTGTAATACTGTCTATTCTACTCCCTTGCAACCCAGTGTCCTCCTCAGCTATATTCATGTCCCCTTGCGTGAACACCGAAGAGAAATATTGGTTCAATGCTTCACCAATCTCCTCCGGTTCCACACATAACTTCCCTCTGCCATCTATAACTGGCCCTAAACTTGCCCTAACCAACCTTCTGTTCTTGACATACCTATAGAACGCCTTAGGATTCTCTTTAACCCTATCCGCCAAAGTCTTCTCATGTCCCCTTTTAGCCCTTCTAAGCTCGCTCTTCAACTCCCTCTTAGCCAATCTAAAGCTTTCTAGTGCACTACCCGAGTGCTCACGTCTCATCCGAACATAAGCCTCCTTTTTCTTTTTAACCAACAAAGAAACTTTTTTGGTGCACCACGGTTCCCTAGCCCTACCAATTCCTCCTTGCCTGACAGGGACATACCTATCACAGACTCGCAGTAGCTGCTCCTTGAAAAAACTCCACATGTCGGACGTTCCCAGTCCCTGTAATCTCCTAGTCCAACCTATGTTTCCTAATTCTCTCCTAATAGCCTCATAATTACCCTTCCCCCAGCTAAAACCACTGGCCCGAGGTTCATGCCTATCCCTTTCCATCACTAAGGTGAACGTAACCGAATTGTGGTCACTATCACCAAAATGCACACCAACTTCCAAGTCTAGCACCTGGTCTGGCTCATTTCCCAGCACCAGATCCAATATAGCCTCACCTCTAGTTGGCCTGTCTACATACTGAGTCAAAAAACCTTCCTGCACGCTTTGAACAAAAACTGACCCCTCTAACGAGCTAGAGCTATAACAATTCCAGTCAATATTAGTCAAGTTAAAATCCCCCATAACAATTGCTCTATTACTTTCACTCCTAAGCAGGATTGACTCCGCAATCCTTTCCTCAACCTCTCTAGAACTTTTAGGAGGTCTATAAAAGACTCCCAACAGGGTGACCTCTCCTCTCCTATTTCTAATCTCCGCCCATACTACCTCAACAGATAAGTCCTCATCAAACCTCCTCTCTGACACTGTGATACAATCTCTGACCAATAATGCTACCCCTCCCCCTCTTCTACCTCCTTCCCTACTTCGACTAAAACATTTGAACCCCGGGACCTGCAGCATCCATTCCTGCCCCTGCTCTATCCATGTCTCTGAAATAGCCACAACATCGAAGTCCCAGGTACTGATCCACGCTGCAAGTTCACCCACTTTATTGCGAATACTCCTGGCATTGAAGTATACACATTTCAAACCCTGCTCCACCCCACCTCTGCAATGCCGTGCATTGCAGTCCCCATCCATGCATCCCTCACTTTCAGCCCCACTACTCAGGATCCCTCCCCCCCCCCGAATCAGTTTAAACCTCCCTGCATGGCCTTAGCAAATTTACCCCCCAGGATATTGGTCCCCTTCTGATTAAGGTGTAGACCATCCTTCTCATAGAGGTCACACCTTCCCCAGTACGAGCCCCAATTGCTTAAGTACCTGAACCCCTCCCTCCTGCACCATCCCCTCAGCCATGAATTCAAACCTTCCCTCTCCCTATTCCTCTCTAAACTATCCCGTGGTACAGGCAAGAGTCCAGAGATAACCACTCTGTCAGTCTTGGCCTTTAGTTTCCACCCCAACTCCATAAATCCCTGCCTAATATCCCCTTCCCCTATCTTCCCTATGTCGTGTGTCCCACATGTACAATAACTTGTGGTTTATCTCCCTCCCCCCTAAGAGTCCTGAATACCCTGTCAGACACATCCCGGACCCCAGCCCCTGGTAGGCAACACACCAACCCTGAGTCCCTACCTTTAGTTCCGACCCTCCTATCTGTCTCCTTAATTGTGGAGTCCCCAATCACAAGGCCCAGTCTTTTACAGCCCCTAACCACCTGAGCTTTCTCACTCGGCTCACCCCCAGAGATCTGCTCTCTATGCTCAGTTGATTCCTCCTCAACTGTAGCCTCCAGCACCGAAAACCTATTATGGAGGGGAACCGCCCCAGGGGATTGTCTTCCCGATTGCTTCTTATGGAGGCAACATTGCAACCCTCCTCCCGTATTTTTGGCGTGTGTGCAAGTAAACTAATCCTTTGGGCGGGATTTTCCAGCCGTGCTCACCCAAAAACTGGAAAATCCTGCCAGAGGTCAACAGGCCTTTGCATGGTCCTTCCTTCCCGCCCCCCCCCCCCCCCCCCCCGCCCTGCCTACACACACACCGCCCGCTACAATTCACATGGCAGGCGGGATAGGAAAATTCCCCTTTTGAGTTCATCCTATCTTAAATTTTCTGTGCAGTTACTTCTAAAAAAAAATTAGATAGCATTAAAACCTACGTTTTAGAACATAGAACATAGAACATTACAGCGCAGAACAGGCCCTTCGGCCCACGATGTTGCACCGACCAGTTAAAAAAAAACTGTGACCCTCCAACCTAAACCAATTTCTTTTCGTCCATGAACCTATCTACGGATCTCTTAAACGCCCCCAAACTAGGCGCATTTACTACTGATGCTGGCAGGGCATTCCAATCCCTCACCACCCTCTGGGTAAAGAACCTACCCCTGACATCGGTTCTATAACTACCCCCCCTCAATTTAAAGCCATGCCCCCTCGTGCTGGATTTCTCCATCAGAGGAAAAAGGCTATCACTATCCACCCTATCTAAACCTCTAATCATCTTATATGTTTCAATAAGATCCCCTCTTAGCCGCCGCCTTTCCAGCGAAAACAATCCCAAATCCCTCAGCCTCTCCTCATAGGATCTCCCCTCCATACCAGGCAACATCCTGGTAAACCTCCTCTGCACCCTCTCCAAAGCCTCCACATCCTTCCTGTAATGTGGGGACCAGAACTGCACACAGTACTCCAAGTGCGGCCGCACCAGAGTTGTGTACAGTTGCAACATAACGCTACGACTCCTAAATTCAATCCCCCTACCAATAAACGCCAAGACACCATATGCCTTCTTAACAACCTTATCTACTTGATTCCCAACTTTCAGGGATCTATGCACACATACACCTAGATCCCTCTGCTCCTCCACACTATTCAAAGTCCTCCCGTTAGCCCTATACTCAACACATCTGTTATTCCTACCAAAGTGAATTACCTCACACTTCTCCGCATTAAACTCCATCCGCCACCTCTCGGCCCAACTTTGCAACCTGTCTAAGTCTTCCTGCAAACTACGACACCCTTCCTCACTGTCTACCACACCACCGACTTTGGTGTCATCAGCAAATTTGCTAATCCACCCAACTATACCCTCATCCAGATCATTAATAAATATTACAAACAGCAGTGGCCCCAAAACAGATCCCTGAGGTACACCACTTGTAACCGCACTCCATGATGAATATTTACTATCAACCACCACCCTCTGTTTCCTATCCGCTAGCCAATTCCTGATCCAATTTCCTAGATCACCCCCAATCCCATACATCTGCATTTTCTGCAGAAGCCTACCATGGTGAACCTTATCAAACGCCTTACTAAAATCCATATATACCACGTCCACTGCCTTGCCCCCATCCACCTCCTTGGTCACTTTCTCAAAAAACTCAATAAGGTTAGTAAGGCACGACCTACCTGCCACAAAACCATGCTGACTATCACCTATCAATTCATTACTCTCCAAATAACTATAAATCCTATCCCTTATAATTTTTTCCAACATCTTGCCGACAACAGAAGTGAGACTCACCGGTCTATAATTCCCGGGGAAGTCTCTGTTCCCCTTCTTAAACAATGGGACAACATTCGCTAACCTCCAATCTTCTGGTACTATACCAGAGGCCAACGACGACCTGAAGATCAGAGCCAGAGGCTCTGCAATCACTTCTCTTGCCTCCCAGAGAATCCTTGGATAAATCCCATCCGGACGTTTTGGGAAATACAGCACCACTTATATAAAAGGAAACAAACCAAACCACCTTTTTTGTGGTAAGAGGAGAAATTAGAGTTGTTTAACTTCACCCCTTTCTGTCTGTAATAATATATAGGATAGATGCAGTTTAGAGTGCTTTGAACCAAAGCTTCACCTTGTGCCTGCAATAGTGGATAGCTGTCATTCATTAATATCTGCCTCGAGGTAGAAAACTGCTGTCCCTCCTTGAGTTCCGCAGGGATTGGTGTTGCAGCTGCCAGAATCTATATTGTATTAGAAACGAGAAAGATATCTGAGCATGAGATTGTGACATTGCTTCACCTTTTCTGCCAGTTCTCAACACTTTCTGATTAAAGGTATTCCCTCCATACAGACAGAAAGCTCTGTCAGAACAGACCTTTGAGGAGCAACAGTGCTTCAATGCGGCTATCTCAATCTAACATATAAAGTAATGAATTCAAACAATACAGCATGTTGAAGCCTAGTGTTGCTAAAGTTCCATATAAGCATTTGATACAGAATTTAGATACTTAACTAAGGGGAGTTGCAGTAGTGGTCACACTCTCACTGATGGGGAACAGATGAGTAAATATTCTGGTAGTACTACACAGATGTATGTTCAACATCCTCCACTGATGGCCCAACTTAGTTTTGATGTGGAGATGCCGGCGTTGGACTGGGGTAAACACAGTAAGAAGTTTAACAACACCAGGTTAAAGTCCAACAGGTTTATTTGGTAGCAAAAGCCACACAAGCTTTCGAGGCTCTGAGCCCCTTCTTCAGGTGAGTGGGAATTCTGTTCACAAACAGAACTTATAAGACACAGACTCAATTTACATGAATAATGGTTGGAATGCGAATACTTACAACTAATCCAGTCTTTAAGAAACAAAACAATGGGAGTGGAGAGAGCATCAAGACAGGCTAAAAAGATGTGTATTGTCTCCAGACAAGACAGCCAGTGAAACTCTGCAGGTCCACGCAACTGTGGGAGTTACAAATAGTGTGACATAAATCAAAATCAGAATCAGAATTTATGTCACACTATTTGTAACTCCCACAGTTGCGTGGACCTGCAGAGTTTCACTGGCTGTCTTGTCTGGAGACAATACACATCTTTTTAGCCTGTCTTGATGCTCTCTCCACTCCCATTGTTTTGTTTCTTAAAGACTGGATTAGTTGTAAGTATTCGCATTCCAACCATTATTCATGTAAATTGAGTCTGTGTCTTATAAGTTCTGTTTGTGAACAGAATTCCCACTCACCTGAAGAAGGGGCTCAGAGCCTCGAAAGCTTGTGTGGCTTTTGCTACCAAATAAACCTGTTGGACTTTAACCTGGTGTTGTTAAACTTCTTACCCAACTTAGTTTCACATTGCTTGTCAAAGTCTTCAATGACTGCATGAACTGATGAAGTGTCTTTTTGGGCAGGAATCAAGAAGGAAAATTGTTAATCTTAGGTGCGTAAGAGTTGTTTGAGTTCACCTTAAATCCACATACTGGGGTTCCTCCAATTCCATCTATACCTGTGCTCAGTACCCCACCCACCCCAATCCAACTAGCAGGAGACGAATTGCACCGGGTTGTGGTGAGAGTGGGCAGAGTTGGATTTGGGGACCAGAGGCCCCCTTGTTGAAAATCGTGACATCAACAAAAAGGAAGTCTCAGATGTCGACAGACCAGACTGGTGCTGAAGGTAAAATGGGTGGCGGGTTACGGATAGTGGGTAAAAGCACCAGGTATTAACCATCCAATTGGATCTGATCACCTCCCTCATTTATTTACTTAATTCTAAGCACTCACAATTTAATACCATCAAGATCGGCAGAAAATACGATCAAGTAGCCAGCTTCACTAACTGATCTTCTCTCTCTTTCAGCAGCAGTCACACGAGGAGGCAGCGAAACTCAGCTGAAGAACAGCAATCTGAAGATGGACTGTCACACGAGTAAACACACGTACAATAGCAGAGAGACACACACATCAATGGGGCCCCAATATTCTGATCAAATGAGTGGCACTTGATGAGGAGCACATTATGTGAGCAGGAGTAAGAACTGAGGGGAGATCCATTGATGCTCAACTCCACGGAGATGCTGGCAAAATCTTACCAAAAAATGGCAGAGTGTTGTTTTTGGCAAGAAAACTGGCATGTTTCTCGCGAGAGAAAGAAATATGTTGGCTTTGTCTCGAGATCTTATGACACTCTGCCTAAAAATCAAGAGTTTCATGTCATCATACAGGGAGGCGGGGCCTCAACATGCCAGCAAAACCCAGCTGCATTGAGATCAGGATGCCCCTGATCAAAGCCTGCACTCAATCCCGCCCCCCCCACCCCCCGCCACCACCCCACCCACATTCAGAGCCTGCGTTCAACACCCACTCTCCCTGCTAAGCGGAGCCTGCCCTCGATCCCTCCCCCACCCCGTTCAGAGCCTGCACTCAACACCCACCCTCCCTCCCTAGCAGATCCTGCACTCGATCCTTCCACCTCCCCCCCCCCTCATCCCATTCAGAGCCTGCAATCAACACCCACCCACCCTCCCTCCCTCCTGAGCAGAGCTGGCAATCGACCCAATCCCCAATCATCAGACCCTCCCCACCCACCCCAACAGCCAGTGCCAGTACCCACCCCCCTTTCCCCCCATCTTTGGCTCCTTCCCCGCTGCCAACAATGGCCATTGCCAGCATCACCAACTCCCATGTCCAATACTGCCCACCTTTCACATATGAATGACTGACCCCCTCTCTATAAGGCTCCCAATGGGGTGCACCACTGGCATTACCTCCAGCACAGATTGACACGGGATGGGGGGGGGGGGGGGGAGTTTCCCAGCATCTGCTGGGTTCTGGGGATGCTATGGCAGCTTGCAACCCACTGGCCCTGCATGGTGCCTGCAGCTGGCACCGTTTGTCCTGAGTACTTTGATTGCAATGGCAGTGACGGATACACCACATGTGCCTGGATTTAGGGATCGCAGTACTGGTGTGTCAAAGGCCCTCCCCCGCACATAACAGCGTTCAGAGCCCTTCTGGATTAGGGTACGGTCATCCCTGTTGGAGGATAATCAGAGACATCTTAGTCACGGCTGTGACATGCAATAACATCTATCAGTGTAAGTGACAGTGAAAAAATTTAAAGTGATGATATTTAACATTAGGGCGTGATAGTTAATAGTGCCTATTTCACGAAACCTAAGTTTAGATAAGATGCAAGACTGGGCGGAGAAGTGGCAGATGGACTTCAACCCAGATGAGTGTGTGGTGGTTCATTTTGGCAGGTCGAATAGGATGAAAGAATATAAAATATTAAGGGTAAGACGCTTGGCAGTGTGGAAGATCAGAAGGATCTTGGGGTCCGGGTTCATAGGACGCTCAAAGCAGCGTCGCAGGGAGAGGCTGTGGTGAAGAAGGCGTATGGAATACTGGCCTTCATCAATATAGGAATTAAGTTTAGAAATCAGGAGATAATGCTGCAGCTGTATAGAATCAAGATTTTGTGTCTCTGTGCACTGTTTGAGAGCACATTTCCACTCCATCTGACGAAGGAGCAGCACTCCAAAAGCTCATGGTATTTGCTACCAAATAAACCTGTTGGACTTTAACCTGGTGTTGCGAGACTTCTCAATGGAAGAAGCCAGAGAGTGGTTGTGGAGGATTGCTTCTCTGAGTGGAGGCCTGTGATTAGTGGTGTGCCGCAGGGATTGGTGTTGGGTCCAATATTGTTTCTCATCTGTATCAATGATCTGGATGATAATGTGGTCAATTGTATCAGCAAATTTGCTGATGATACGAAGATTGGAGGTGTAGTGGACAGTGAGGACGGTTTTCAAAGCTTGCAGAGGGATTTGGACCAACTAGAAAAATGGGCTGAAAAATGGCAAATGGAATTTCACGCAGACAAGTGTGAGATATTGCACTTTGGAAGGACAAACCAAAGTAGAACGTACAGGGTAAATGGTAGGACTCTGAACAGTGCAGTTGAACAGAGGGATCTGGGAATAGAAACATAGAAAAACTACAGCACAAAACAGGCCCTTCGGCCTCACAAGTTGTGCCGAACATATCCCTACCTTTTAGGCCTACCTATAACCCTCCATCCTATTAAGTCCCATGTACTCATCCAGGAGTCTCTTAAAAGACCCTATTGAATTTGCCTCCACCAACACTGACGGCAGCCGATTCCACTCGCCCACCACCCTCTGTGTGAAAAACTTCCCCCTCACATTTCCCCTGTACCTACCCCCCAGCACCTTAAACCTGTGGCCTCTCGTAACAGCCATTTCCACCCTGGGAAAAAGCCTCTGAGAGTCCACCCGATCTATGCCTCTCAGCATCTTATAAACCTCCATTAGGTTTAGGAGGTTTAACCTCCTCTCATCCTACGTCTCTCCAAGGAGAAAAGACCGATCTCCCTCAGCCTATGCTCATAAGGCATGCCACTCAATCCAGGCAACATCCTTGTAAATCTCCTCTGCATCCTTTCAATCTTTTCCACAACCTTCCTGTAATGCGGCGACCAGAACTGAGCACAGTACTCCAAGTGGGGTCTGACGAGGGTCTAATATAGCTGCATCATTATCCCCGGACTCCTAAACTCAATCCCTCGATTGATAAAGGCCAGCACACCATACGCCTTCTTAACAACCTCCTCCACCTGCGGGGCCGATTTTAGAGTCCTATGGACCCGGACCCCAAGGTCCTTCTGATCCTCTACAGTACTAAGAGTCTTTCCCTTTATATTGTACTCCTTCATCCCATTTGACCTGCCAAAATGGACCACTACGCATTTATCTGGGTTGTAGTCCATCTGCCACTTCTCTACCCAGCCTGGCATCCTATCTATGTCCCTCTGTAACTTGTGTCATCCCTCCAGACTATCCACAACCCCACCAACCTTCGTGTCATCGGCAAACTTGCCAACATATCCCTCCACTTCCTCATCCAGGTCATTTATGAAAATGACAAACGGCAAGGGTCCCAGAACAGATCCCTGGGGCACACCACTGGTGACCGACTTCCATTTAGAAAAAGATCCATTTATACTCACTCTCTGCCTCCTTTGGGCAAGCCAGTTCTGGATCCACAGGGCAGCAGCCCCTTGGATCCCATGCCCTCTCACTTTTTCTAGAAGCCTTGCATGGTGGACCTTATCGAAAGCCTTGCTAAAATCCATATAAACCACATCTACCTCTTTCCCTTCATCAATGTGTTTAGTCACATTTTCGAAGAACTCCACCAGGCTCGTAAGGCACGATCTGCCTTTGACAAAGCCATGCTGAGTATTCTTGAGCATACTCAACCTCTCTAAATGCTCATAAATCTTGTCCCTCAGGATCTTCTCCATCAGCTTACCAACCACTGAGGTTAGACTCACCGGTCGGTAATTTCCAGGGCTATCCCTATTTCCCTTCTTGAAAATAGGAACCACATTCGCAATCCTCCAATCCTCCAGCACCTCTCCCGTCTCCATCGACGACGCAAAGATCATCGCCAGAGGTTCTGCAATCTCTTCCCTTACCTCCCACAGTAACTTGGGGTACATCCCATCCAGACCCAGCGACTTATCTATCTTGATGCCATTCAAAGATTCCAGTACAACCTCTTTGTTAAAGTCCACATACTCAATCTTTTCAGTCCACCGCAAGCCCGCAGTACATCCACCCAGGTCCTTCTCCTCTGTGAAAACCGAGGCAAAATACTCATTAAGCACCTCTGCCATTTCTACTGGTTCCATACAGACTTTCCTGCCTTCACCTTTTATAGGCCCTATTCCTTCACGTCTCATCCTTTTACTCTTCACATATTTATAGAACGCCATAGGGTTTTCCTTAATCCTACCTGCCAAGGCCTCCTCGTGACCCCTTCTGGCTCTCCTAATTTCCTTCTTTAGTCCCTTCCTACAAGCCGTATACTCATCTAGATCCCTATCTTCGCCAAGCCCTCTGAACCTTTTGTATGCTTTCCTTTTCTTCTCGACTAGGTCCCGCAGAGCTTTCGTGCATCATGGTTCCTTTAACTGACCAACACCTCCCTGTCTGCTCGGAACGCTGTCCTGTTGAACTCTAGACAGATATTCCTTGAAAAACTGCCACCTCTCTTCAGTACATTTCCCCGAGAATACCTCCTTCCAATTTACTCCTCTAATTTGCTGCCTTATCATAGAAATCATAGAAACCCTACAGTGCAGAAGGAGGCCATTCGGCCCATCGAGTCTGCACCGACCACAATCCCACCCAGGCCCTACCCCCACATATTTTACCCGCTAATCCCTCTAACCTACACATCCCAGGACTCTAAGGGGCAATTTTTTTTTTTTTTTTTTTTAACCTGGCCAATCAACCTAACCCGCACATCTTTGGACTGTGGGAGGAAACCGGAGCACCCGGAGGAAACCCACGCAGACACGAGGAGAATGTGCAAACTCCACACAGACAGTGACCCGAGCCGGGAATCGAACCCAGGACCCTGGAGCTGTGAAGCAGCAGTGCTAACCACTGTGCTACCGTGCCGCCCCACTGTCTTCATATTTCCCCTTACTCCATATGAACGCTTTCCTAGCTTGCCTGATCCTCTCTTTTTCCAATGCAAGCATAAAGGAGATAGAGTTATGATCACTATCCCCAGGATGCTCTCCCACTGAGAGATCTGACACCTGTCCAGGTTTATTGGTCAGAATACAGGTACAGAATTCCCTAAAAGTGACGTCACAGGTGGATAGGGTCGTAAAGAGTGCCTTTGGTACATTGGCCTTTATAAATCGGAGTATCGAGTATAAAAGTTGGAGTGTTATGGTAAGGTTATATAAGGCATTGATGAGGCCAAATTTGGAGTATTGTGTACAGTTTTGGTCACCTAGTTACAGGAAGGATGTAAATAAGGTTGAAAGAGTGCAGAGAAGGTTCACAAGGATGTTGCCGGGACTTGAGAAGCTGAGTTACAGAGAGAGATTGAATAGGTTGGGACTTTATTCCCTGGAGCGTAGAAGATTGAGAGGAGATTTGATAGAGGTGTATAAGATTTTGATGGGTATAGATAGAGTGAATGCAAGCAGGCTTTTTCCGCTGAGGCTAGGGGAGAAAAAAAACAGAGGGCATGGGTTAAGGGTGAAAGGAGAAAAGTTTAAAGGGAATATCACGCAGAGAGTGGTGGGAGTGTGGAATGAGCTGCTGGATAAAGTAGTAAATGCTTTTAACATTTAAGAAAAATGTTTTAACATTTAAGAAAAATGTTTTAACATTTAAGAAAAACTTGGACGGGTTCATGGATGAGAAAGGTGTGGAGGGATATGGTCCAAGTGCAGGTCAGTGGGACGAGGCAAAAAAATGGTTCGGCACAGACAAGAAGGGCCAAAATGCTTGTTTCTGAGCTGTAATTTTCTGTAGTTCTATGGTTCTATGTGTCCCCAGAATGTATATCCTGCATTCCCTGGCTACCACGTGCCAGAGCCTTTGGATGTTCCTGCCTCAACCCAATGTGTATCAGTGGCCATGTCATGCGTACCAGAGAGTGACCCCAAAGCCTCAACACTAACTCGTCCCACTGAGGTCATAGTCTCTGGAATGGTAAACTGTGATGTGGAAGCCTGCATCAACTGACCAGTACTGGCCTGAGAAGTTTCCTCAGGTCCTTCCTTTGAGGTTTCCTCCAAGCTGTTGTGGGGCATTTCGCCAGGAGAGTGACTCTAAATAGTCTGGGGGCATCAGGGTTGTTTCCAGCACCAGAGGACACAAGGTTCAGTGCAAGGGAGGGATAGGTGTCTGGGCAGTATGCCAGTAACTTGAAATATGTCAAATGAATGAAGGATGTTCACTTCTTGTCACAGGCTGGCCTGGCTGGTGTTCACGGTCCTGTCCCCTCCTACCCTGGCAGATCCGGGGCTCTCTTCTCAAAGGGAATGAGGATTCTCAGGTCGGGTAACCCTGTCTTCTCCCACTCTCGGTGGTTATGGGCCATCTTCTCCTGTGGGGACAGAAGGTACCATTGCAAGTTTTCTGGGGCATGTGTTGGGTATGGTAATGGTTGGGTGGGGTATGTCAGGAGTGGGCCTCAGCGGACAAGATTGTGGGGGTGGGTGGGCGGGAGTGTGTTGGAGGCAGGTGCTGGAAGGCCACAGGGTGCCGCAGTGGAGGGGGGTGATGGGGAGGGGTGCTGTGGGTGATGGACATTGCAGGCGTGACAAATGGGACGGATGCCAGAACAGGATAGATACCCTTGTCAGCCGAATGAGACACTGGTGGCTAGTCCTCTACGCCAATGTGTGCCATCGCCACCCAGGCCACTTTCCAACCCTTAGTTTAATGCCCATCGAAGGGGAAGAATATGTCCCTATTTCCCTCCACTGCATCCAGCAGGTGGCCCAGCTCTCCCTCAATAAACCTTGGGGCTGTTCATCTTGCTGCCACCTTCCTGACATATCTGCCTGGCGTACTCTGCAACTCTGGTGATTGGAGGCAGGGGCGTGAGGGGAGAGGAAGGTGCTTGGTGGGAACTCTGCAGGGGTGGTGTGGTGGGGTGCTATGGCTTTGAGGGGGGCAATTGCGTGTGGTGTTGGGCAATGTCTGTTATGGGTAGTGATGTCTGTGGAGGAGAGTGGGCCTATGTCTGCGGCAGGGAGGTGGGGGGGCTGCGTGGGCTTTGCGGATAGGAGAGCTCCCGTATGCTGGGAGTTTGGGGCACATGCACAATGGTGTCCTTTCATCTTTGCAGTTGGCTTGCCAGTGAACTGAGGCCCAACTCCCACTCCCTGCTGGCGAGAATCAGATCGTGGCTCATTTTTTCAACTAAGTGTCATAAGATTGGACTTTTTCTCTCGCCAAAATAAACGGGACTGAAATTCTCCCGTTTTCTCATTCGTTTAGCACTTGGAATTACTTTGGTCACATCGCCCTCCTTCCGCCTCCTTCAACTGACATAATTCAGGAGTGTGGTTACCTCCTTCATAGAACCATAGAAAATTACAGCTCAGAAACAGGCCTTTTGGCCCTTCTTGTCTGTGCCGAACCATTTTTTGCCTAGTCCCACTGACCTGCACTTGGACCATATCCCTCCACACCCCTCTCATCCATGAACCCATCCAAGTTTTTCTTAAATGTTAAAAGTGACCCCGTATTTACCACTTTATCCGGCAGCTCATTCCACACTCCCACCACTCTCTGCGTGAAGAAGCCCCCCCTAATATTCCCTTTAAACTTTTCTCCTTTCACCCTTAACCCATGCCCTCGGTTTTTTTTCTCCCCTAGCCTCAGTGGAAAAAGCCTGCTTGCATTCACTCTATCTATACCCATCAAAATCTTATACACCTCTATCAAATCTCCTCTCAATCTTCTACGCTCCAGGGTATAAAGTCCCAACCTGTTCAATCTCTCTCTGTAACTCAGCTTCTCAAGTCCCGGCAACATCCTTGTGAACCTTCTCTGCACTCTTTCAACCTTATTTACATCCTTCCTGTAACTAGGTGACCAAAACTGTACACAATACTCCAAATTCGGCCTCACCAATGCCTTATATAACCTTACCATAACACTCCAACTTTTATACTCGATACTCCGATTTATAAAGGCCAATGTACCAAAGGCACTCTTTACGACCCTATCCACCTGTGACGTCACTTTTAGGGAATTCTGTACCTGTATTCCCAGATCCCTCTGTTCAACTGCACTCTTCAGAGTCCTACCATTTACCCTGTATGTTCTACTTTGGTTTGTCCTTCCAAAGTGCAATATCTCACACTTGTCTGCGTGAAATTCCATTTGCCATTTTTCAGCCCATTTTTCTAGTTGGTCCAAATCCCTCTGCAAGCTTTGAAAACCTTCCTCACTGTCCACTACACCTCCAATCTTTGTATCATCAGCAAACTTGCTGATCCAATTTACCACATTATCATCCAGATCATTGATATAGATGACAAACAACAATGGACCCAACATCGATCCCTGCGGCACACCACGAGTCACAAGCCTCCACTCAGAGAAGCAATCCTCCACAACCACTCTTTGGCTTCTTCCATTGAGCCAGTGTCTAATCCAATTTACTACCTCCCCATGTATACCTCGCGACTGAACATTCCTAACTAACCTCCCATGAGGGACCTTGTCAAAGGCCTTGCTGAAATCCAGGTAGACAACATTCACCGCCTTCCCTTCATCCACTTTCCTGGTAACCTTTGTAGTTCTTTGAAGAGATAACAAATAGGTTAGACCAAGGAGAGCCAATGGATGTTATCTATCTTGACTTCCAAAAGGCCTTTGACAAGGTGCCTCACGGGAGACTGCTGAGTAAAATAAGGGCCCATGGTATTCGAGGCAAGGTACTAACATGGATTGACGATTGGCTGTCAGACAGAAGGCAGAGAGTTGGGATAAAAGGTTCTTTCTCAGAATGGCAACCGGTGACAAGTGGTGTCCCGCAGGGTTCAGTGTTGGGGCCACAGCTGTTCTCTTTATATATTAACGATCTAGATGACGGGACTGGGAGCATTCTGGCCAAGTTTGCCGATGATACAAAGATAGGTGGAGGGGCAGGTAGTATTGAGGAGGTGGGGAGGCTGCAGAAAGATTTAGACAGTTTAGGAGAGTGGTCCAAGAAGTGGCTGATGAAATTCAACGTGGGCAAGTGCGAGGTCGTACACTTTGGAAAAAAGAATAGAGGCATGGACTATTTTCTAAACGGTGACAAAATTCATAATGCTAAAGTGCAAAGGGACTTGGGAGTCCTAGTCCAGGATTCTCTAAAGGTAAACTTGCAGGTTGAGTCCGTAATTAAGAAAGCAAATGTAATGTTGTCATTTATCTCAAGAGGCTTGGAATACAAAAGCAGGGATGTACTTCTGAGGCTTTATAAAGCACTGGTTAGGCCCCATTTGGAGTACTGTGAGCAATTTTGGGCCCCACACCTCAGGAAGGACATACTGGCACTGGAGCGGGTCCAGCGGAGATTCACACGGATGATCCCAGGAATGGTAGGCCTGACATACGATGAACGTCTGAGGATCGTGGGATTATATTCATTGGAGTTTAGGAGGTTGAGGGGAGATCTGATAGAAACTTACAAGATAATGAACGGCTTAGATAGGATGGACGTAGGGAAGTTGTTTCCATTAACAGGGGAGACTAGGACGCGGGGGCACAGCCTTAGAATAAAAGGGAGTCACTTTAGAACAGAGATGAGGAGAAATTTCTTCAGCCAGAGAGTGGTGGGTCTGTGGAATTCATTGCCACAGAGGGCTGTGGAGGCCGAGACGTTGAGCGTCTTCAAGACAGAAATTGATAAATTCTTGATTTCTCGAGGAATTAAGGGCTATGGGGAGAGAGCGGGTAAATGGAGTTGAAATCAACCATGATTGAATGGTGGAGTGGACTCGATGGGCCGAATGGCCTTACTTCCGCTCCTATGTCTTATGGTCTTAACCTCCTCGAAAAACTCTAATAGATTGGTCAAACATGACCTACCACGCACAAAGCCATGTTGACTCTCCCTAATAAGTCCCTGTCTATCCAAATATTTGTAGATCCTATCCCTTATCACACCTTCCAATAACTTGCCCACCACCGACGTCAAACTTACTGGCCTATAATTTCCCGGATTTCTTTTGGAACCTTTTTTAAACAACGGAACAACATGAGCCACCCTCCAATCATCCGGCACCTCCCCCGTGAATACTGACATTTTAAATATGTCTGCCAGGGCCCCTGCAAGTTCAACACTAGCTTCCCTCAAGGTCCGTGGGAATACCCTGTCCGGTCCTGGGGATTTATCCAATCTGATTTGCCTCAAGACAGCGAGCATCTCCTCCCCTTTAATCTGTAAAGGTTCCATGACCTCCCTACCTGTTTGACCTATTTCTGTAGACTCCATGCCCGTTTCCTCAGTAAATACGGATGCAAAAAAACCATTTAGTATCTCCCCCATCTCTTTTGGTTCCATACACAGTCTACCACTCTGGTCTTCAAGAGGACCAATTTTATCCCTCACTATCCTTTTGCTCCTAACATACCTATAGAAGCTCTTTGGATTTTCCTTCACTCTGTCTGCCAAAGCAACCTCATGTCTTCTTTTAGCCCTCCTGATTTCCCTCTTAAGTAGCTTCTTGCACTTTTTATACTCCTCGAGCATCTGATGTGTTCCTTGCTGCCTGTACATTTCATACAACTCTCTCTTCCTCTTAATCAGTGTTACAATCTCCCTCGAGAACCAAGGTTCCTTATTCCTATTTACTTTGCCTTTAATCCTGACAGGAACATACAAACTCTGCACTCTCAAAATTTCTCCTTTGAAGGCCTCCCACTTTCCATTTACATCCTTACCAGAGAACAGCCTGTGCCAATCCACACTTCCCAGATCCCTTCTCATTTCATCAAATTTGGCCTTTTTCCAGTTCAGAACTTCAACCCGAGGACCAGATCTATCCTTATCCACGATCAGGTTGAAACTAATGGCATTATGATCACTGGATCCAAAGTGTTCCCTCACACTCACATCCATCACCTGCCCTAACTCATTTCCCAATAGGAGATCCAATATCGCATCCTCTCTAGTTGGCACCTCTATATACTGATGTAGAAAATTCTCCTGAACACATTTTACAAACTCTACCCCATCTAAACCTTTAACAGTATGCAAGTCCCAATCTATATGTGGAAAATTAAAATCCCCTACTCTCACAACTTTGTGTTTCTTGCAGTTGTCAGCTATCTCTCCGCTGATTTGCTCCTCCAATTCTCGCTGACTATTGGGTGGTCTATAATACAACCCCATTAATGTGGTCATACCTTTCTTGTTTCTCAGCTCCATCCATAGGGCCTCTGTAGACAAGCTCCCTAATCTATCCTGCCTGAGTACTGCTGTAACATTTTCCCTGACCAACAATGCCACCCCCCCCCCCCCCCCACCTTTTATCCCCTCTGCCTCTATCCTGCCTGAAACATTGGAACCCTGGAACATTGAGCTGCCAGTCCTGCCCCTCCTGTAGCCAAGTTTCACTAATGGCTATAATGTCATATTTCCATGTGTCTATCCACGCCTTCAGCTCATCTGCCTTCCCCAAAATACTCCTGGCATTCTTGGTAACATTCCACCTTAAGCCTGTTCTGTACCTTTTTGTTTTATTGGTGGTTGAAAATGTTTCCCTTTTCATGGCTGATTCAGTTGTTTTGACACCACTGCTGACTCCAGGTTCCCGTCTAACTGGTGAATGGCATCATTTTGTGCTCTGCAGCTCTTTTTCAGCACTTTCCATGGCCATCACAATCCCTTGTTTAAAATTTATGCCTATTTCTGCAAGCAATCTGCATTGAATAATAACATTGTTCACTACACAGGCCAACCTAACCCATAACATTTCATTTAGGGTCACTCAGAAAATCACAATGCTCCAATAATTGCTTCAGTTTAGCAGTGCAAATCATGATTGATTCATCCAGGGCTCTCACCCTGAATTTAAATTTGAATCTCTCTAGGTAATGTTGCAATTGAGCCTTCGTTAAATCCATGAGCAGAAAAGATTTACTACGATGTTACCGGGACTTGATGGTTTGAGTTATAAGGTGAGGCTGGATAGTCTGGGACTTTTTTCTCTGGAGCGTAGAAGGCTGAGGGGTGATCTTATAGAGGTCTATAAAATAATGAGGGGCACAGATCAGCTAGATAGTCAATATCTTTTCCCAAAGGTGAGGAAGTCTAAAACTAGAGGGTATAGGTTTAAGGTGAGAGGGGAGAGATACAAAAGTGTCTCGAGGGGCAGTTTTTTCACACAGAGGGTGGTGTGTCTGGAACAAGCTGCCAGACTTAGTAGTAGAAGCAGGTACAATTTTGTCTTTTAAAAAGCATTTAGACAGTTACATGGGTAAGATGAGTATAGAGGGATATGGGCCAAATGCGGGCAATTGGGACTCGCTTAGGGGTTTTTAAAAAAAGGGCGGCATGGACAGGTTGGGCCGAAGGGCCTGTTTCCATGCTGTAAACCTCAATGACTCTGAGCTCACTAAATGATTTAGAGTCAGGCAGGCTTGGAGCTGTAAGACAAACACTTAGGAGAATTGCTTTGCCCTACACCTCCTCCCCTATTCCAGTTACTTGGAAGTAATACACAAGGTGCTCGACATATTGTGTCCAGTCCTACATGGAGCAAACAAATGAGTCTATGAGCCCAAAGAGAGACGTTCTGGTGAGTATATTTTTTGTTTTTCTCAGATTTCAAATAAAACAGGATGATAACAAGTGTGGGCCAGTGGCAGTGTCAGGATAATTTATCCTCCTTGCCAGATGTAATGATGCACTTTCCAAGACTTCATTAGTAAGCAAAAAGTGATTCATTTTGTAATCTTTAAGAGTTGCAGCGTGTTTGTAGCTAGCTCTAAAATACCTCTAGCTTGGAGAACTCCAGCCTCCAGGGTGATTTCCCACTCAGAGACCCAATTGGTCACCAAGGCCAGGTGACCCTTAAAGGGACAATCACCAGAAACAACTGACTGAAAACCTTGCACACACTGACAGGATTCTCTTGTATTGGGTATAATTAAGAGTGGAATCTCTTCCTGTTCACCAAGAACAAATCACAGATGTCATTCTATTCAAGACTCTCTCCCCATACATGCTCACAAGATGCTCCACAATCCACGCATCACCCAGTCATGTGTGTGACCGCTAACTTGCACCCCCCTTCACCAACGCATCCTTTTTCAGTACCCCTTCTCATACCTTAGGCATTTACCCCTTTCCTGAGTCAGGCCCTTGCCCTCACACCATTTTGGTCACTTACTTTTGCCACTAACTGCCGCCCGCTGGCTCTGACATCCATCATTATTAAATGCTTCGACAGTTAAGAACATAAGAACATAAGAAATAGGAGCAGGAGTCGGCCATCTAGCCCCTCGAGCCTGCCCCGCCATTCAATAAGATCATGGCTGATCTGAAGTGGATCATTTCCACTTACCCGCCTGATCCCCATAACCCCTAATTCCCTTACCGATCAGGAATCCATCTATCCGCGATTTAAACATATTCAACGAGGGAGCCTCCACCACTTCATTGGGCAGAGAATTCCAGAGATTCACCACCCTCTGAGAGAAGAAGTTCCTTCTCAACTCTGTCCTAAACTGACCCCCCTTTATTTTGAGGCTGTGCCCTCTCGTTCTAGCTTCCTTTCTAAGTGGAAAGAATCTCTCCACCTCTACCTTATCCAGCCCCTTCATTATCTTATAGGTCTCTATAAGATCCCCCCTCAGCCTTCTAAATTCCAACGAGTACAAACCCAATCTGCTCAGTCTCTCCTCATAATCAACACCCCTCATCTCTGGTATCAACTCGGTGAACCTTCTCTGCACTCCCTCCATGGCCAATATATCCTTCCACAAATAAGGGGACTAATACTGCACACAGTATTCCAGCTGCGGCCTCACCAATGCCCTGTACAGATGCAGCAAGACATCTCTGCTTTTATATTCTATCCCCCTTGCGATATAGGCCAACATCCCATTTGCCTTCTTGATCACCTGTTGCACCTGCAGACTGGGTTTTTGCGTCTCATGCACAAAGACCCCCAAGTCCCTTTGCACAGTAGCATGTTGTAATTTTTTTCTATTTCGATAATAATCCAATTTGCTATTATTTCCTCCAACGTGAATAACCTCGCATTTGTCAATGTTATACTCCATCTGCCAGATCCTCGCCCACTCACTCAGCCTGTCCAAATCTCTCTGCAGACCTTCTACACCCTCCACACGATTCATTTTTCCACTTATCTTTGTGTCGTCTGCAAACTTTGTTGCCCTACACTCAGTCTCCTCCTCCAGGTCATCTATATAAATGGTAAATAGTTGAGGCCCCAGCACCGATTCCTGCCGCACGCCACTCGTTACTATCTGCCAACCAGAAAAGCACCCATTTATTCCGACTCTCTGCTTCCTGTCGGATAGCCAATCCCCAATCCGCGCTAACACCCTACCCCCAACTCCGTGTGACCCAATCTTCTTCAGCAATCTTTTGTGAGGCACCTTATCAAACGCCTTTTGGAAATCCAAAAACACCGCATGTAACGCATTCGTCATGTAACGCATTCGTCATGTAACGCATTAGTCATGTAATGCATTAGCTCTGGTCTTCCACATTACCTGGATCCTCCACAGATTGCCTATCAATGCAACAGGTCTACGCCAAAAGCCATCTCCCTGGCCCTACACTCAACTCTGGAACACCTGGATAACAAGGATACTTATGTCAGGCTCCTATTCATTGACTACAGCTCAGCCTTCAACCACCATTATCCCAATGAAATTTATCTCCAAACTCTGTGGCCGAGGGCTCAGCTCCTCCCTGTACGACTGGATCCTAGACTTCCTAACCCACAGTCTACAATCAGTGAGTATCAGCATTGACACCTCCTCCACAGTTATCCTCAACACCAGTGTCCCGCAAGGCTGTGTCCTTAGCCCCTTACAATACTCATTATAAATTTATGACTGTGACCAAATTCTACTTCAACACAATTTTGAGGTTTGCTGATGACACCAGGGTAGTGTGTCGGTTCTCAAACAATGACGAGACGGAGTACAGGAAAAAGATGGAGAATCTGGTGAAATGGTGCGATGACAATAATCTCTCCCTCAATGTCAGTAAAACGAAGAAGATAGTAATCGATTTCAGGAAGTGTAGTAGAGGACATGCCCCATCTACATCAATGGGGATGAAGTGGAAATGGTCAAGATCTTCAAGTTTATAGGTGCTTAGATCACCAACAATCTGTCCTGCTCCCTCCATATTGAAGCTATAGTTAAGAAAGCCCACCAACATAGAGTCATAGAGGTTTACAGCATGGAAACAGGCCCTTCAGCCCAACTTGTCTATGCTACCCATTTTTAAAAAAAACCCCTAAGCTAATCCCAATTGCCCGCATTTGGCCCATATCCCTCCATACCCATCGTACCCATGTAACTGTCTAAATGCTTTTTAAAATATAAAATTGTACCTGCCTCCACTACTACCTCTGTCAACTTGTTCCAGACACTCACCACCCTCTGTGTGAAAAAATTGCCCCTCTGGACACTTTTGTATCTCTCCCCTCTCATCTTAAACCTATGCCCTCGAGTTTTAGATTCCCCTACCTTTGGGAAAATATATTGACTATCTACCTTGTCTATGCCTCTCATTATTTTATAGACCTCTATAAGGTCACCCCTCAGCCTCCTACGCTCCAGAGAAACAAGTCCCAGTCTATTCAGCCTCTCCTTATAACTCAATCCATCAAGTCCTGGTCGCATCCTCGTAAATCTCTTCTGCACTCTTTCTAGTTTAATAATATCCTTTCTATAATAGGGTGACCAGAACTGTACACAGTATTCCAAGTGTGGCCTTACCAATGTCCTATACAACTTCAACAAGACGTCCCAACTCCTGTATTCAATGTTCTGACCAATGAAACCAAGCATGCTGAATGCCTTCTTCACCACTCTGTCCACCTGTGATTCCACTTTCAAGGAGCTATGAACATGTACCCCTGGATCTCTTTGTTCTGTAACTCTCCCCAACGTCCTACCATTAACTGAGTAAGTCCTGCCCTGGTTCAATCTACCAAAATGCATCACCTCGCATTTGTCTAAATTAAACTCCATCTGCCATTCGTCAGCCCACTGGCCCAATTGATCAAGATCCTGTTGCAATTGGAGATAACTTTCTTCACTGTCCCCTATGCCACCAATCTTGGTGTCATCTGCAAACTTATTAACCATGCCCCCTATATTCTCATCCAAATCATTAATATAAATGACAAATAACAGTGCGCCCAGCACTGATCCCTGAGGCACAGCGCTGGTCACAGGCCTCCAGTTTGAAAAATAACTCTCTGCAACCACCCTCTGGCTTCTGTCAAGAAGCCAATTTTGTATCCATTTAGAACCTCACCCTGGATCCCGTGAGATTTAACTTTATGCAACCACCTACCATGCGCTACCTTGTCAAAGGCCTTGCTAAAGTCCATGTAGACAACATCAACTGCACTGCCCTCATCTACCTTCTTGGTTACCCCTTCAAAAAACTCAATTAAATTTGTGAGACATGATTTTCCACTCATAAAGCCATGCTGACTGTCCCTAATCAGTCCTTGCATCTCTAAATGCCTGTCGATCCTGTCTCTCAAAATACCTTCCAACAACTTACCCACCACAGATGTGAGGTTCACTGGCCTGTAGTTCCCAGGCTTCTCCCTGCAGCCCTTTTTAAACAACGGTGCAACATTTGCCACTCTCCAATTTTCAGGCACCTCACCCGTGACTATCGATGATTCAAATATCTCGGCTAGGGGACCCGCAATTTCCTCCCTAGCCTCCCCCAACGTCCTGGGATATACTTCATCAGGTCCCAGGGATTTATCTACCTTGATGTGCTTTAAGACTTCCAGCACCTCCTTCTCTGTAATATGTATACTCTTCAAGACATCACTATTTATTTCCCCAAGTTCCCTAACATCCATGCTTTTCTCAACAGTAAATACTGATGAGAAATATTCATTTAAGATCTCACTCATCTCTTGTGGATCCGTACGTAGATGACCTTGTTGATCCTGAAGGGGCCCTACTCTCTCCCTTGTTACTGTTTTGCCCTTTATGTATTTGTAGAACATAGAACATTACAGCGCAGTACAGGCCCTTCGGCCCTCGATGTTGCGTCGACCTGTGAAACTAATCTAAAGCCCATCTAACCTACACTATTCCAATATCATCCATATGTTTATCCAATGACCATTTAAATGCCCTTAATGTTGGCGAGTCCACTACTGTTGCAGGCAGGGCATTCCACGCCCTTACCACTCTCTGAGTAAAGAACCTACCTCTGACATCTGTCCTCTATCTATCACCCCTCAATTTACAGCTATGTCTCCTCGTGCTAGCCATCACCATCCGAGGAAAAAGGCTCTCACTGTCCACCCTATCTAATCCTCTGATCATCTTATATGCCTCTATTAAGTCACCTCTTAACCTCTCTGACGAAAACAGCCAGAAGCTCTTTGGATTCTCCTTTGCCTTATCTGCCAAAACAATTTCGTGTCCCCTTTTTGCCCTCCTGATTTCTCTCTTAACTCTATTCCTACACCCCCTATACTCTTCAAGAGATTCACTTGATCCCAGCTGCCTATGCATGTCATGTGCCTCTTTCTTCTTCTTGACCAGGGCCTCAATATCCTGAGTCATCCACGGTTCCCGACTTCTGCCAGCCTTGCCCTTCACTCTAAGAGGAATGTGTTTACCCTGAACCCTGGTTAACACACTTTTGAGAACATGCCACTTACCAGACGTCCCTTTGCCGTCCCCCAATTAACTTTTGAAAGTTCCTGCCTGATACCATCAAAATTGGCCTTGCCCCAATTTAGAATTTTAACTTTTGGGACAGACCTATCATTCTCCATAGATATCTTAAAACTAATAGAATTATGGTCACTGGTCCCAAAGTGATCCCTCACTCACACTTCTGTCACCTGCCCTTCCTTATTTCCCAAGAGGAGGTCAAGTTTTACCTCCTCTCTAGTCGGGCCATCCACATACTGAATGAGAAATTCCTCCTGAATACTCTTAGAATCCCTACAGCACAGAAAGAGGCCATTCGGCCCATCGAGTCTGCACCGACCACAATCCCACCCAGGCCCTACCCCCATATCCCTACATACTTACCCACTAATCCCTCTAACCTATGCATCCCAGGACACTAAGGGCAATTTTAGCTTGGCCAATCAACCTAACCCGCACATCTTTGGACTGTGGGAGGAAACCGGAGCACCCGGAGGAAACCCACGCAGAGATGAGGAGAATGTGCAAACTCCACACAGACAGTAACCCAAGCCGGGAATCGAACCCAGGTCCCTGGAGCTGTGAAGCAGCAGTGCTAACCACTGTGCTACAGTACACTCAACAAATTTCTCTCCATCCAACCCTCTAATACTATGGCTGTCCCAGTCAATGTTGGGAAAATTAAAATCTCTGACTATTACCATCCTATTTTTCTTGGAGCTATCTGTAATCTCCTTACATATTTGCTCCTCAATGTCCCGCTGACTATTTGGGGGCCTATAGAACAACCCTATCAAAGTGATTTCCCCCTTCTTATTTCTCAGTTCTACCCATATAGACTCAGTGGCCGAACCCTTGGATATATCCCCTCTCAGTAAGGCCGTGATGCTTTCACAGAACATAGAACAGTACAGCACAGTACAGGCCCTTGATGTTGTGCCGAGATTTGTCCAAAACCAAGATCAAGCTATCCCACTCCCTATCATTCTGGTGTACTCCATGTGCCTATCCAATAACCGCTTGAAACTGGCCAGTTCCGAAAGCTAGTGGCGTTTGCTACAAATAAACCTGTTGGACTTTAACCTGGTGTTGTGAGACTTCTTACTGTGACTATCCCCGTGGACAGTGAGGACCTAAAGATCAAAGCCAAAGGCTCTGCAATCTCATCCCTTGCCTCCCAAAGAATCCTAGGATATATCCCATCTGGCCCAGGGGACTTATCGACCCTCAGGTTTTTCAAAATTGCTAATTTTCCCTAATCAAAAGTGCAACTCCCCCTCCTCTCACCTCCTGTTCTATCTTTCCTGCAGCATCTGTACCCTGGGACATTAAACTGCTAGTCCTGTCCCTCCCTTAGCCATGTTTCAGTAATTGCTATAATATCCCAGTCCCATGTACCCATCAATGCCCTGAGTTCATCTGCCTTGCCCGTCAGGCCTCCTGCATTGAAATAAATGCAGTTTAATCTGGACTTCCCTTACTCTCTGTCTTGCTTTTGCCTGATCTGTCTGGTACTAGGATTACTGACACTGCCTTTACTAATTAATGTGCTCTCTTTAACTTCTGTGCTGTCCTCAAACTTCTCTTCTGTCTCCCTACTGCTTTGAATCCCACCCTCCTGCCAAACTAGTTTAAACCGTCCCGAGTGGAACATCTCTACCTTCTCAGGAGGCTAAGAAATTTAGCATACCCGCTACGACTCTCGCCAATTTTTACAGATGCATCATAGAAAGCATCCTTTATGGATATATCACAAATTGGTATGGCTGCTGCTCTGACCAAGACCACAAGAAACTACAAAGGGTTGTGAACGTCGCCCAGTCCATCACACAAACCAGCCTCCTATCCATTGACTCTGTCTACACTTCCTGCTGCCTCGGAAAAGCTGCCAGCATAATCAAGGACACACACTCTTCCACCTTCTTCCATCGGGAAAAAGATACAAAAGTCTGAGATCATGTATCAACTGACTCAAGAAAGCTTCTTCCCTGCTGCCATCAGACTTTTGAATGGTCTTACCTCATATTAAGTTGATCTTTCTCAACAACCTAGCTATGACTGTAACACTACATTCTCAACCCTCTCCTTTCCTTCTCTATAAAGGAGACACAATACTTTTCACTGTATCCCAATACATATGACAATAAAAAAAACAAACTCAATCAAATCAAATTGTCTTCCCCAAGTCAGGGCTTCACCCTGCGACCCTTTGTCATGCCTCTCACCACTTACCTCTTGACCGAGCCAGGAGCCTTGCCCTGCAGCCAACTCGAAGTGAATCCCACATTACCACTGGTGTGTTAGGCAGAGCCCTTGCCTTTTAGCCTCCCTCACCCGCAAAAGCGATGTGGCGATGACAGCGAAGTCATGCACAGAATCGGAGGTATTGTGAGTGCTGTGTAATGCAAGTTGGTGAATGGATTTTGAAGTCCCGAGTGAAGTGCGTGCCGCCAGGTTCACATTGTTTCATTACCGTTGTGAAACACATCAGTCTAATTGCACACTGACATGCCCTATTGATCCAGTGTGGGGGGAATGATTCCAGCAAGCACCCATTTAATGAGTATTCATGGTATTAACATTTATGCAAAACACATGCCTGACTTTGCACAGTGTGAAAAGCTTATGATTGGATTCTTGACGGCACTATGGCAAACTGCTTTAATAGTGGCATAAAACAGATTCTTGGCCGCCTCATTGTATTTTTTGCTCCCACCTGCCATGACACCCACCATGTACAGGAATGGAAAACTCCAGCTATTATGAGTGAAAAGCATGAATATTTTTTTTAAAATCTGGACACTTAAAGTGCATACGAATGCATCAGTTGAAATTCTGTTGCAAGTGAACAATGGATTACATTGGAATAAAACCAGGGCACGATCTTACCGGCCATTCACGCTATGCTCCCGCTGCAGCGAGGGCGGAGAATTTGGTGGCCAGCCAAATCTCCGTTCACTGGGGCGGTGGTAAAATTCTGGCCAAAATCCTTTTGAAGGATATTCAACAAGTCTTCTCAAATCCCATCCAGGTTATGAAACTTATGAAATAAGATTTGATGTGAATAAAATGAAATAGGAATCTGTTGGATGTCTTCTCACCACTATTTTGGAAAAGTAGCTTTTTTTAACCTGTGCTTGAATTATGATATCCCTGAAGTTCGACCAACTCCGAAAGATGGATCACTGAATTTTAAATGATTTCTAATTTGTAAAGTCTGTTGGCAGTATAAAGTGCTAGGAATAGGGATGGAAAATTAGTTTACTTTATGTTGGAGGATGTATTTGTGGCTCTTAAATTTCAGTTACCTTCTAAATTGATTGTCCCCAAACCAAGTCCTAAACTGATAAATGTTTGTACCAATTGATTTTTACATTTACATGAGATGAGATAGATGAGATAGCAGAGCCTTTGGCATTGATCTTTGCGTCCTCACTGTCCACGGGGGTGGTGCCAGAGGACTGGAGAGTGGTGAATGTGGTTTCTCTGTTTAAGAAAGGGAATAGAAATGACCCTGGTAATTATAGGCCGGTTAGTCTTACTTCGGTGGTCGGTAAGTTGATGGAAAAGGTCCTCAGGGATAGGATTTACGACCATTTAGAAAGATGCAGCTTAATCCGGGATAGTCAGCACGGATTTGTGAAGGGCAAGTCTTGCCTCACAAATTTGATAGAATTTTTTGAGGAGGTAACTAAGTATGTAGATGAAGGTAGTGCAGTTGATGTCATATACATGGATTTTAGTAAGGCGTTTGATAAAGTCCCCCATGGTCGGCTTATGAAGAAAGTAAGGATGTGTGGGATAGAGGGAAGTTTGGCCGATTGGATAGGTAACTGGCTATCTAACAGAAGACAGAGGGTGGTGGTGGATGGAAAATTTTCGGACTGGAAACCGGTTACCAGCGGAGTGCCACAGGGATCAGTGCTTGGTCCTCTGCTATTTGTCATTTTTATAAATGACTTGGAGGAGGGGGCTGAAGGGTGGATCAGTAAATTTGCTGATGACACCAAGATTGGTGGAGTAGTGGATGAGGTGGAGGGCTGTTGTAGGCTGCAAAGAGACATAGATAGGATGCAGAGCTGGGCTGAAAAATGGCAAATGGAGTTTAACCCTGACAAATGCGAGGTGATTCATTTTGGTAGGACAAATTTAAATGTGGATTACAGGGTCAAAGGTAGGGTTCTGAAGAATGTGGAGGAACAGAGAGATCTTGGCGTTCATATCCATAGATAGAGCCGTGAAGAAGGCTTATAGTGTGTTGGCGTTCATTAACAGGGGGTTTGAGTTTAAGAGCCGTGGGGTTATGCTGCAACTGTACAGGACCTTGGTGAGACCACATTTGGAATATTGTGTGCAGTTCTGGTCACCTCACTATAAGAAGGATGTGGAGACATTGGAAAGAGCGCAAAGGAGATTTACCAGGATGCTGCCTGGTTTGGAGGGTAGGTCTTATGAGGAAAGGTTGAGGGAACTTGGGCTTTTCTCTTTGGAGCGGAGGAGGTTGAGAGGAGACTTGATAGAGGTTTATAAGATGATGAAGGGGATAGATAGAGTGAACGTTCAAAGACTATTTCCTCGGGTGAATGGAGTGGTAACTAGGGGGCATAACTATAGGGTTCATGGTGGGAGATATAGGAAGGATGACCAAGGTAGGTTTTTTACTCAGAGAGTGGTTGGGGTGTGGAATGGACTGCCTGCAGTGATAGTGGAGTCAGAAATTTTAGGAACATTTAAGAAGCTATTGGATAGGCACATGGAGTACTTTGGGATGATAGGGAGGAAATAGCTTGATCTGGGTTTCAGTCAATTTTCAAAGCACAATCAAATGTAATGTCAAGGGAGTGCTGTTAGGGGTGGTGATTTTCGGAAAAGTTAAAATGAAGCCCTGTTTGCTCTCTCAGGTAGACATAAAAGCATTGTTGGCACTATTCTGAAGTAAGAAGTTTAACAACACCAGGTTAAAGTCCAACAGATGAGGAAGGGGCTTGGAGCTCCGAAAGCTTGTGTGGCTTTTGCTACCAAATAAACCTGTTGGACTTTAACCTGGTGTTGTTAAACTTCTTACTGTGTTTACCCCAGTCCAACGCCGGCATCTCCACATCATGACTATTCTGAAGAGCAAGGAAGGTCTTGCTGGAGAGTCCTGGACAACAATTACTTTGTGACCTTGCTATTTGAAAAATGCATTTCCAGCATTAAAAACACAAGTCACTGCACTGCAAAGGCATTTTTGGATGTTCTGAGGTTGTGGACAATGCTATATAAATACAATGCACTTCTCCTTTAATCTCATGGTTGCAGTTGACACAGCTATGTAGACCTATCCAGTTTTTAAAATCAGAATTAATCACTAACCATAGAAAATAGGAAATACTCAGCAGTTTAGGCAGCATTTGTGGAGTCAGAGACAGAGTTAACATTTCAGGTTGATGGCCCATCAGAATTGGGAAAAGATAGAAATCAAATAGAAATTAAGCTAGTGAAATTGGGGAGAGTAGTAAGAATCTGAGGTTGGGTGGAAAACAGGAGAGATTAACTTTTAGAAAAGGATTCAAGATGCACGGTCAAATAGTGCAGTAATAGGACAAGTAATGAAACAAAAGATATGTCTACTTGAGTGTGTGAATGTCAGAATGATGAACAGCTGCTGTCTGAAAGTCAAGGAAAGAGAAAAATAAGAGAAATCAAAACCAACACAGGAAAGGAAACAAAATGGGAGCAGAGGCTACTGTCCAAAATTGCTAATTTCAATGTTGAGTCCAGATCACTGTAAATACCTAATTAAAAGATGAGGTGCAATTCTTCAAGCTTATGGTGAGTTTCAATGGAAGAGTGCAGGAATACAAGGACGTATAAGTCAGAATGGGCCACGATAGAGTGAGAATGGCAAGTGACTCGATACTCCATACTTGAGAATGCTTAAAGCAGAACTGACATATTTCAAAATACTAATGCCATAAAGGGTATGCGGATAGTGTAGGAAAAAGGCATTGGAGTGGATGATCAGCCATGACCGTACTGAATGGCAAAGTCGGCTTGATGAGCTGAATAGTGTACTTTTGCTCCTATATTCTATTGCTTGCAGGCTGAATGGAAGTATTTGGTGAGAAGAACAAGGTTGCATGGAACAAAATGTAGGAAGGGGTGAGGTGTTGAGATGAATTGAGGATTGCAGGAAACCTCTGGACTCGCTTCATCACTTTCCTTCCAGAACCATGACAAGCTTTCCCTTTTCATCATCATCCACCCCACCAGCCTCTACATCCAAGGGATCATCCTCTGCCATTTCCATCACTTCAGAATGATGTCACAACCAATCTCCACCACCACCCCCCCAACTTTCTGAATTCTGAAGGAACCATTCATTTTGATATCCTGATCCACTCTTCGCTGCCAAAACCCCTTCCTATCTTTTGGCACCTCTTCGGGCGGCACGGTAGCACAGTGGTTAGCACTGCTGCTTCACAGCTCCAGGGTCCCGGGTTCGATTCTCAGCTCGGGTCACTGTCTGTGTGGAGTTTGCACATTCTCCTCGTGTCTGCGTGGGTTTCCTCCGGGTGCTCCGGTTTCCTCCCACAGTCCAAAGATGTGCGGGTTAGGTTGATTGGCCAGGTTAAAAATTGTCCCTTAGAGTCCTGAGATTCGTAGGTTAGAGGGATTAGCGGGTGAATGTGTGGGGGTAGGGCCTGGGTGGGATTGTGGTCGGTGCAGACTCGATGGGCCGAATGGCCTCCTTCTGCACTGTAGGGTTTCTATGATTCTATGATTTCTATGGAAGTAAAGGAGATGCAACAATGTCCTTTTACCTCAACTCTCCTGATTTTCCAATGCTACGAACACTCCTTCCAGATGAAACGGTGATTTACTTGTACTTCTTCCACACCAGGATTTTACGGCCTCTTCCAAACAAAGATTGGGTGACTTCTTTGCAGATCACTCACAAAGAAAAATTACAGCACAGGAACAGGCCCTTCGACCTCCAAGCCTGCACCAACCATGCTGCCCGACTTAACTAAAACCGCCTACCCTTCCGGGGGCCATTTCCCTCTATTCCCATCTCATTCATGTACTTGTCAAGACACCCCTTAAAAGTCACTACCGTATCCGCTTCCCCTACCTCCCCCAGCAACGAGTTCCAGGCACCCCCCACTCTGTGCAAAACTCGTACATCTCTTTTAAACCTTGCCCCTCGCACCTTAAACCTATGCCAGCTAATAATTGACTCTTCCACCCTGGGAAAAAGCTTCTATCCACTCTGTTCATACCTCTCATAATCTTGTAGACTTCTATCAGGTCTCCCCTCAACCTCCGTCGCTCCAGTGAGAACAAACCAAGTTTCTCCAACCTCTCCTCATAGCTAATGCCCTCCATACCAGGCAACATCCTGGTAAATCTTTTCTGTACCCTCTCCAAAGCCTCCACATCCTTCTGGTAGTGTGGCGACCAGAATTGAACACTATATTCCAAGTGTGGCCTAACTAAGGTTCTATAAAGCTGCAACATGACTTGCCAATTTTTAAACTCAATACCGATGAAGGCAAGCATGCCGTATGCCTTCTTGACTACCTTCTCCACCTGCATTGCCACTTTCTGTGATCTGTGTACCTGTACACCCAGATCTCTTTGCCTATCAATACTCTTAAGGGTTCTGCCATTTACTGTATATTTCCTATCTGTATTAGACCTTCCAAAATGCATTACCTCACATTTGTCCGGATTAAACTCCATCTGTCATCTTTCCGCCCAAGTCTTCAATTGATCTATATCCTGCTGTATCCTCTGATGGTCCTCATTGCTATCCGCAAATCCACCAACCAATGTGTCATCTGCAAACTTACTAATCAATCCAGTTACATTTTCCTCCAAATCATTTATATATATTACAAACAGCAAAGGTCCCAGCACTGACCCCTGAGGAACGCCATTGCACTGTTCCAATGATATTCGATGTAAGCTCAAGGAACAGTAGCTCATGTTTCAATTAGGCACTTATGCAGCCTTCCAGACTCAAAGCTGAGTTCAACAATGAGATTGCAACTTCTGCTCTAGTTTTATTTATTTTATCTTTACTAGTTTTGCTTTGTTCTTTCTTTATTTGATTTCAAATGACAGCTGTTCATGATTTTGCCTTTTAATCACCACAGGAGTCATCTTTGTTTCTTCACTTGCCCCATTACCACTTCCTTTGGCTTGTCATTTCATGTTTCCTGCCTTCACCTTTTGTTAATTTTTTCACCTTTCTTCCTTTTACATGGTTATTCCATATCTAACCTTTCCCTGGTCTGATGAAAGGCCATTAAACTCTTTCTCTCTCCAAAGATGCTGCCAGACTTGCTGGGTATTTCCAGGATTTTCCAATTCTATTTCAGATTCCCAACATCTGTGTTTTGCTTTTGTGTGGAAAAATAACCAACTGTGCAGCATGATGTCCGCATTATAGATTTGCTGAATTAGGGTGGGAGAAGGCATGTGTGAAGCACAAACACTGGAATGGACCAGTTAAGCAGTGCTGCGCCTGAGTCCAGGGACCAAACCCCACCCCCCTCTCCCAAAATCTTCCTCAGAATTGGCTTTCTGCTACTGAAGGGCAAGAGTGGGGCAACACATGTAGTATAGAATTTACAAGTGAGGTGCATGGGCTAATTGGGCTATATGAAAAGGTACTTCAACTAAAGATAGCAACAGACACGCCCACAGATAAACTTATGGTTTAATATGGGTAGTGAACTGGAAAGCAGAAAGTGAGACCATTTCCACCAACTATGTCAATTAGTCTGCAAAACTGGATAAATCTGTAAAGTTGCTTCCTTCCCTTTCACAAGTGCAAATGGTGGATCTGAACAATTCATAGTAGCTTCTTAATTGCTCACCATGTTTTATTGACAACAGGTTAGTTAAGCAAATGTACGCAAAGCTCATATTGATCATCATGAAGAAACTAAAATCATATTAAGCCAACTAAGATTTTGTAAATCTGTAATCAGTCATTTATTTGTTGGCAAACAAGATTCACTTTTACAACAAATATTAGTAATGAGGTCATTCAACTTGGAAACCATACAAAATGGATCATAAATTAAAAAATGACAATTTGTGCTGCTATGATCGTTACTAAAGGGATGCCTACGTCAACTAATGTCAAATAAATAATTTCCTGTGAGGGAAGGAAAGAAAAAAAGATCGCAAATTCATCTTTTTCACTTCAAAATAACTTTCATTTTAATAAGTCAATATTTTTTACCACCACGGTACAAGTGCCTAGTGCTTTGACTAGATTTAACACAAAAATGTTTCTACGTTTTATTTTTCCACATGCATGAGTTCCACTATTTTCTACCAAGACTCCTTGGTGTCTAGAAGAGTGCCTAGCTCCCTTTGTGGACTTTCATTGCTGCTCACATTTATGAATAACATAGTGCATTGTAAACAAAAAGGTACCTGCTGTAAATCCTAATTCTTAATTTTTTTTTGCTGGCAAAAAACATGACTTCACTTCAAAATACACAGTGAGAAAAACCTAAAACAGTTTTTTTAAAAACTTCTTTTTTCTTAGTATTTGTGATCACCTCACTATAAAATGAGCTTTATAAACTGTGGTCCTCAGAGGAACTGTCAGGGAAAAAAAGCCCAAACAGAAAGACTTATGGAAAAAACTGGCAAGACAAAACTTGCAAGACCAGCACAACAAAAACTGTCTTGTTCACTACATCAACAGGGACATAAGTTTGAAGGGAAAAAGCATACTACAATATATGTGCAATGCAGAGTGTCTGTACATAGAAACAGTTCAAATTTCTCTTGTCATTAGTTTTATAACCAGAATTATTACAGCAAAACAAAATGTGTGTCTAGCATATAATTTGAATAGTTTCCTTTCTTGGAGATTGGAGGGGGTTTCTTTAGATTGTAGGAATTCTGCAGCTGGATAAACTGCAACTCATCTAAGTTGTGAGAGAGAGCCACGACTGATATACAGTGGTAATAAAAACAAGAAAAAAGAAAGCAATCCATATCCTTGCACCAGTACAGCTGGCACTGGCCTACACCAAGCCTCAGTTAGAAGTCCTCGAGAAAATAGAAACTAGAGAAAAAAGGCTAAAAATTAAGCATTATTGAAGGAAGCAAAACTGAATGTCATTTCAATATACATGTCCAACCCTCTCAATCAGTTCAGTAATATTTTATTTTTTTGCCTTAAAACAGACTATTTCCTTTTCAGCTGCTTCCCACGCAGTGCCTCACTAGGTTGGACTGAATAAAAACTTCTCAAAGTAGTTCAGCAGTTTATCAACAGCATTTAGATTCAAGCATACACACATCTTTTCACTTGCTTCTGGGAAATCAGAACAAGCTATCCAAAGTTAGTCTTTGCCCCTATAGACTAGTGACCAAGTGTGATGGTCCTTTTGAATTCCCGTCAGGTGAGGAGCCTTCTTTATTGGGAGGAACTATAAATCCATCACTGCTTCCACGGCCTAACTGGTAGTAAGTGTGAAGTTGCTGTTCATGGTTCCTGGAGCCCAGATTCGGCATACTTTTATAATACACATCATCACTATCATTACTTTTAGTTGGTGGAGGAACGCTTTGGGTCTCAGGAGCACTACCATCTGTCACAGGCACACCTGCCAAAGCAGGCATGCTAGTATACAGTGAATCCCTGTTGGGTGACTGCAGTTCTTCTGTGTGCTCATTGGTTAGCAAAGGAAAAAAGCTCTCACTTTGATCTTGAGGGATCCGTCTTCTGCTGGGATACTGATGGGCCTGATGGTTCTCTACTGAATGCGCCCTTTGTGGCAACAAGGGGGCATCCGATTCTTCTCTAATGAGTTCCAGTCCTAGGCTTTCTTCATGGTTAAATGAAGTAACATCATCAAGAACAATTGCATCGTCCTCACTGCTGTTTCCAATGTTGTTCACTAGTTTGTTCATGAGGTTCCTGTTCTGTTCATTCGAGTGCTCGTGGTTATTCAGGTAGGAAGGGATGTAGTTGGAAGTGAGTTCTTTCAGGATCTTTTTCTCTAAAGCTGTTTCATTGTGGTTGTACCCACGGTCAATAATTTGCACACAATCACTCAGGTATTCTCCACTGGCAATACTGTAGCTGTTGCCATGGTTACCATTCAGTGGTAGAGTATCCATGACACTTGTATCCCTGGCATTGTTCAGCAACACCTCTGAAAGATAAGACAAAGAATCTCATTAATCATGACTATAACTATTGGCTTTTCTGTGGTTGAAAGGGAGATCACAGCATCTCAGGTAACAGACTAGGTATGCTAAAACCTCCATATTAATAGTGCAACAATCATTTGAAATGCTTCCGGAATCAATATAATCTTTAATAAATTCATTAAATATATCACAAGGCCACAAAGTGTACTGTTAAAACAATATACCATCTCCACAGCATCATTTATGATGCTCAGGAAAGAAAAACTCTATGCCATGGCCAGAGAGTATGAGGATATGTTGGAAGAATAGATTATATGCAAAGAAAGTGGTTCCTCTGGGTGAATCATGAAAAGGGGCATAATCATCAAATCTCAGCTAAATCAGGAAACATTTTTTATCATAGAGGTCATAGAGTCATAGAAGTCAGAGGTTTACAGCATGGAAACAGGCCCTTGGGGCCTGTTCATGCAAAGCATGGCAGAAAGTTTGAATTCTTTCTCTATAAAGTAGTGGGTACCGAGTTAATTGGAGCTTCCATCCTCTACAAACTTGAGGTCATCCAAACCTCTGCTACCCATGTCCTAATTTGCCAAATCCCCATTATTCATCACCCCTGCACTTGCTGATACTGGCTATGCAACACCTTGATTTTAAAGTTCTTATCCTTACTTTTAAACCTCTCCATAACCTTACCCATCCTTATTACTGGAATGCCCTCCAGTCCCATTACTCTCCCAATATATCTGTGCGCCCCTAATTCTGGCCTCTTGGATATCCAAAATCTTAATTGGTACACCATTGGCCAAGGCCATAAATTCCAAATTTCCCCCCTAAACTTCGCATAGAGTAACAATAAAAGAATCATAGATGTCTACAGCACAGAAAAAGGCCCTTTGGCCCATCACGTTTGCACTGGTCAAAGAAAAACTACCCAACTATTTTAATCCCATTTTCCAGCAATAGAGATCTCATGATCGTGCTTTCCTCCTTTAAGATACTCATTTTAACCTAAATTTCCTCACATTATTGGTTGTCAACATTTGTTTATAACACTCCAGTGCTTTGGGATTCTTTATTATGTGAAAAAGATTATATAAATACATGTTGTTCAAAACTGAGATTAATGGAATTTTATTGGATTAGGGTAAATGGAGGATATGAAGCTAAAATGGGTAAAATGGGGTTTAGGTACAGATCAGCCATCATCAAATTGAATGGCAGAAAATGCTCAAAGAACTCTTATTCCCATTGTAATCAACAAGGGGCAATCCTTTTCACTGAATCCAGCAAACACATTTAGTGATTAAAGTATTTAAAGAGTGGTGTGGGAAAGAGGGGTTCTTTTTCATGGGACACTGGCATCAGTTTTGGGGCAGGGGGGACCTATACCGTTGGGATGGTCTCCACCTGGACCGAGCTGGGATCAGTGTTCTGGCGAAGAGAGTAAATAGGGTGGTCAATAGGACTTTAAACTAGAGATTGGGGGGGAAGGGAAAGTCAGGGAACCAAGAGGTGAAGGAATCAGTGGGAAGCGTAGCTGCTTAGGATTACAAAAAATCACGAAAAGACAGCGCTCAGGAGAGGTTACGATAGTCCCCATCTCACAAAATATGACACAGTGTCTGGAAAGGCTCAGTAAACCAAGGTCCACCACACTACGAAAACAAAAAGGGACGGTCAATAGGGAATTAAAGGTGCTATATTTAAATGCCCGCAGTGTCCGGAACAAGGTAGATGAGCTTGTGGCCCAGATTGTGACTGGTAGGTATGATGTGGTAGGCATCACAGAGACGTGGTTGCAGGGGGTTCAGGACTGGCAGTTAAACATCCAGGGATTCACAACCTATCGAAAAGACAGAGAGGTGGGTAGAGGGGGCGGGGTTGCCTTGTTAATTAGAAATGAAATTAAATCAATAGCACTAAACGACATAGGGTCAGATGATGTGGAGTCTGTGTGGGTAGAGTTGAGGAACCACAAAGGCAAAAAAACCATAATGGGAGTTATGTACAGGCCTCCTGACAGTGGTCAGGACCAGGGGCACAAAATGCACCACGAAATAGAAAGGGCATGTCAGAAAGGCAAGGTCACAGTGATCATGGGGGATTTCAATATGCAGGTGGACTGGGTAAATAATGTTGCCAGTGGACCCAAAGAAAGGGAATTCATTGAATGTTTACAGGATGGCTTTTTGGAACAGCTTGTGATGGAGCCCACGAGGGAACAGGCTATTCTGGACTTAGTGTTATGTAATGAGCCAGACGTGATAAAAGATCTTAAAGTAAGGGAACACTTAGGAAGCAGTGATCATAATATGGTAGAATTCAATCTGCAATTTGAAAGAAGGAAGGCAGAATCAGATGTGAAGGTTCTACAGTTAAATAAAGGTAATTACAGGCGCATGAGGGAGGAACTGACAAAAATCGACTGGAAGCAGAGCCTAGTGGGAAAGACAGTAGAACAGCAATGGCAGGAGTTTCTGGGAGTAATTGAGGACACAGTGCAGAGGTTCATCCCAAACAAAAGAAAGGTTATCAGAGGGGGGATTAGGCAGCCATGGCTGACAAAGGAAGTCAGGGAATGCATCAAGGCAAAAGAGAGAGCCTATAATGTGGCAAAGAGTAGTGGGAAGTCAGAAGATTGGGAAGGCTATAAAAACAAACAGAGGATAACAAAGAGAGAAATAAGGAAGGAGAGGATCAAATATGAAGGTAGGCTAGCCAGTAACATTAGGAATGATAGTAAAAGTTTCTTTAAATACATTAAAAATAAACGGGAGGCAAAAGTAGACATTGGGCCGCTCCAAAATGACCCTGGTAATCTAGTGATGGGAGACAAGGAAATAGCTGAGGAACTTAATAAGTACTTTGCGTCAGTCTTCACAGTAGAAGACATGAGTAATATCCCAACAATTCAGGAAAGTCAGGGGGCAGAGTTGAATATGGTTGCCATCACAAAGGAGAAAGTGCTAGAGAAACTAAAAGGTCTGAAAATTGATAAATCTCCGGGCCCAGATGGGCTACATCCTAGAGTTCTAAAGGAGATAGCTGAAGAAATAGTGGAGGCGTTAGTTATGATCTTTCAAAAGTCACTGGAGTCAGGGAAAGTCCCAGAGGATTGGAAAATCGCTGTTGTAACCCCACTGTTCAAGAAGGGAACAAGAAAAAAGATGGAAAATTATAGGCCAATTAGCCTAACCTCAGTTGTTGGCAAAATTCTAGAATCCATCGTTAAGGATGAGATTTCTAAATTCTTGGAAGTGCAGGGTCGGATTAGGACAAGTCAGCATGGATTTAGTAAGGGGAGGTCGTGCCTGACAAACCTGTTAGAGTTCTTTGAAGAGATAACAAATATGTTAGACCAAGGAGTGCCAATGGATGTTATCATCTTGACTTCCAAAAGGCCTTTGACAAGGTGCCTCACGGGAGACTGCTGAGTAAAATAAGGGCCCATGGTATTCGAGGCAAGGTACTAACATGGATTGACGATTGGCTGTCAGACAGAAGGCAGAGAGTTGGGATAAAAGGTTCTTTCTCAGAATGGCAACCGGTGACAAATGGTGTCCCGCAGGGTTCAGTGTTGGGGCCACAGCTGTTCTCTTTATATATTAACGATCTAGATGACGGGACTGGGGGCATTCTGGCCAAGTTTGCCGATGATACAAAGATAGGTGGAGGGGCAGGTAGTATTGAGGAGGTGGGGAGGCTGCAGAAAGATTTAGACAGTTTAGGAGAGTGGTCCAAGAAGTGGCTGATGAAATTCAACGTGGGCAAGTGCGAGGTCTTGCACTTTGGAAAATAGAATAGAGGCATGGACTATTTTCTAAACGGTGACAAAATTCATAATGCTAAAGTGCAAAGGGACTTGGGAGTCCTAGTCCAGGATTCTCTAAAGGTAAACTTGCAGGTTGAGTCCGTAATTAAGAAAGCAAATGTAATGTTGTCATTTATCTCAAGAGGCTTGGAATACAAAAGCAGGGATGTACTTCTGAGGCTTTATAAAGCACTGGTTAGGCCCCATTTGGAGTACTGTGAGCAATTTTGGGCCCCACACCTCAGGAAGGACATACTCAGGAAGGCACTGGAGCGGGTCCAGCGGAGATTCACACGGATGATCCCAGGAATGGTAGGCCTGACATACGATGAACGTCTGAGGATCGTGGGATTATATTCATTGGAGTTTAGGAGGTTGAGGGGAGATCTAATAGAAACTTACAAGATAATGAACGGCTTAGATAGGATGGACGTAGGGAAGTTGTTTCCATTAGCAGGGGAGACTAGGGGGCACAGCCTTAGAATAAAAGGGAGTCACTTTAGAACAGAGATGAGGAGAAATTTCTTCAGCCAGAGAGTGGTACGTCTGTGGAATTCATTGCCACAGAGGGCTGTGGAGGCCGAGACGTTGAGCGTCTTCAAGACAGAAATTGATAAATTCTTGATTTCTCGAGGAATTAAGGGCTATGGGGAGAGAGCGGGTAAATGGAGTTGAAATCAACCATGATTGAATGGTGGAGTGGACTCGATGGGCCGAATGGCCTTACTTCCGCTCCTATGTCTTATGGTCTTATATGTATTTGCCACTGCACTAAGGTACTGAAGTATCAAAGTCCCATTATTAACCAGGGTCTTTGAGATAAGCCTTGCTAATTATCAATTTAAATATCAATGCATTATGTATATTGATTCAACAATCTTCTACCTTCCATAGACAGCACTTTCCAAACCCATGACTTCTACCAGCTAGAAGCAGAAAAATGTACCAGATGCATGGGAACATCACCACCTGCAAATTCCCTACCAAGTCTCACATCATCTTCACTTTAAACAATATCCTGGTTCCTGGGTCACTGAGTCAAAATCCTGGAACTTCCTCCCTAACAGTACTGTGGGTGTACCCACACCACATGGACTACAGTAGTTCAAGAAAGTGGCTCACTACCACCTTCTCAAGGGCAATTAGTTATGGACAATAAAGACTGGCCTAGCAGCGACACCCACATGCTGTTAAAGAAAAAAAGCCTTTCTGTAGTGGACTGCAGTATTCATCACTGAAATCAGACGTTACATAATTAAGTGATGGCTTATAAAGGGATCAAACTGAAAAGTGAGATACACAGCTTTTGCATAAATAGGAAATTCTGAGTTGACATGACTCTTTCAAAACATATCAAAAGGTTGAATTGATTGAAACTAATGATAAACTGAAAACCTCTTTCACGACAGTACCAAGTTTACAGATAATAATGGAGAGCAAAAGGACAAAAAATGCAGCATGGACATTCTATTGAATGATGTATTTCTAGAGAGGTTCAAAGTCATAGTTGCTATACACTTCATTTTAGAAATTTAGTGATTAGAAATGGTAACCTGCAAAGGATGCATAATGTGTGACTTTTGCAAAATAAAGCAGCTTTTTTTTAATGCCAAAACTTGGAAGTCAGTAATTACTTTTAATTTAATTGGCTATATTGATTACCTAGATTTCAAAAAATTGTTGCACATCTAATTCAACACATAAGCCACAGACAAACTAAAAAGCACAATGGTGCATGTATATTAACAGACAGAGCTGAGTGACAAAGATGAAATCCTCAATCAACAGCAAGACCCTACACTTGAAAGTAATATTGTACACATAATGGTTCCAGTTAGTGCAATTGGAGGAAAAATACTTTAAAATTCAAATGAAAAGAAACAAAATTGTTTATCAATAAAAGCAGTTTCTGCTCAAGGTTGCTGCCGTCATTAGACTGGACAAAGTTTGCAGGGGGACTCCTTCAAAATGTATTTCACACCCTTGATCAATGTGATAAAGAGTTAACCAATCTAGATAAATATGATCTGGTTAATTTCCGAGATGAAAACATTTATCTATCCAATATACAGGTACTTTCACACAATTTGAATGGCCAAATTTTTCCTGGCTCCCCCAAGACACAGATGTATTTTTGAAGGCTTAACCAACCACCTCAATGGACCACCCAAATTCATTTGCACCAAGCACAGAACTCAATGTGATGAATTAAAATTCAATAAATACCATGTGCACCAGGGCACTCCAACAAATACTCACATTATGGATAGATGGGCAATTTCTCACTACGATAATACTCAATTTCAACTTGGGTTCACAAAGTCTGAAGTATGTGTGTGCATTTTTCAGGAAAGAAATGTTGAGTGGGATCTTTGAATATCCAAAGTAGGTGCACTGTAATTCTGGACATTATGGTGTTTTCCATTTGTGTGTCAAATCTTAACTTTAAATAAGGAAGTTCCTGGGCACACAGTGTACATTTCTTTAATAGATTTCCACTCGGTATGAATGGTCAAGCCAAGAAAACTTGTAGGCAACGTAATTCAAATTGCTTTTCATTCACCAAGTCATTTGAAATCTCAGGTAGCACGACCACTCTGTATGTCTCCTTTGCAGAAAGTATCTTTTCTGGTCATGAAACAATCCATTAAGAAAGGAAGTCGGACTGCTTGGAACCAATCAGTAACAAACAGATATTTGGGGGTAAAAAGGGGTGAGGAAAAATACTTTGAATAGAGTATCCCGCTGCTGAAGTTTCCTAATTAGATTTATTCAAACTTACTGGAATTCAACCAAATAAGTTTGGATACAAAGCATAAGGGGAATGCCAACTAAAATATATCTATAAACATGTCTTCAGTTTAAAAAGTATCTCCTTGATCAACTCGTGTTATACCACAGTTATCGCCTAGGTTTGGCTGGAAAAGAATGGTAACTAAAAAAAATTACATTTGATATGCAATGTTTAGTTTTACTCCCATACTTGTCTCTCTGTAGGGCTCTAAAGGACAGCATGAAGAAAAGGAAAGAAAAAAGACAAGTAAGCATACAGCGACAGTAGAAGAAACATGAATAAAAGCAAATAGATTGATGGTATGCTGAAAATATCTAACAAATCCCATCTTCACTGCACATAATAAATGATTAATTTAAACACTTTTAAGCTGGAAACAATCAGACAATTTAAATGACAACAGTGTGTTTGTACTACTCATTTCAGAACCACCTATGTATATTTCAAATAACTGTTTCAAAAAGACAGCAACCCTTTCACCAGTTCACTGTAATCAAGTCAGCTATCAAATGACACAGCTTTTGTTTGTATTTAGTTATGTTGATACTTGTATAGAATCCTGCAATATATCGGAAAGGCAGATCAAAACCGATGTTTAATTTGATACCTAGCTGTGCTGGTGAAAGGGTTGTAAAATACAAGACCCCTTTGATTGGCCTATAGAGGCTGTACTGAATAACTATTTAAATTAGTAGCTATCTAAAGTCTAATACTTTAGTCCCATCACACCAATGTTACCATGCATATTGTTAGACATTTTGTTAGTAGTTTTCAGGACCTCTCCTCCGTGTATATTATAGCCCAGTGGTTCCCAAAGGGTGCGGCGCGCCACACTGGTGCGGCGAGAGAGGATGGCAAGTGTGGCGGGAAGATTCAAGGACAATCAAAGAAACAGAATCACAGAAACCCTACAGTGCAGGAAGAGGCCATTCGGCCCATCGAATCTGCACCGACCACAATTCCACCCAGGCCCTACCCCTACATATTTTTACCCGCTAATCCCTCTAACCGACACATCTCAGGACACTAAGGGGCAATTTTAGCATGGCCAATCAACCTAACCCGCACATCTTTGGACTGTGGGAGGAAACCGGAGCACCCGGAGGAAACCCACACAGACACACGAGGAGAATGTGCAAACTCCACACAGACAGTGATCCGATCCGGGAATCGAACCCAGGTCGCTGGAGCTGTGAAGCAGCAGTGCTAACCACTGTGCTACCGTGCCACTCACAAAACATTTAAACATGGTTTAAACAAGCATTGTTTTATACTTTCTGGATGTCCCATGATCATATTATAAAGTAGTTGTGTTCTATTTTATGAATCAAGCACTGCTAGGAGTTGTTTTTTTTAAAATGTATTTCCTATCAATAAAAAATTCGATGTGGCGCGAGCAAATTTTTATTCCGAAAGTGCGGCCCAGTGAAAAAAGTTTGGGAACCACTGTTCTAGCCAAATGATCAGAATGGTAGCTATTTTACAAAAAGAGCACATTTTCCACTGGCTTCCTCTGCTTACATCCAAAACTAATTTGGAAAGAAGTTCAAAAGGCACTTGCAGAAAGAAAATGTTAAATGTGTAACAATATATGCAGTCAACCTCTTTATCACAACTGGTAAAGCGTCCTAAAAGCTCTAGTTAATCAGTGCTATGCACAGCTTCAATCAAAAGATGGCAAGATGTGTTAGAAAATTGTAAATTTAAGGCAATTGTGTCCTAAAATGAGGTTTGACTGTATATTGGTAAACTGGTGAGAGACAGCTTTTAAAATCTCAAAGCAAGAAGCAAATTAATTTTCCACCCAAAACAGACGGATCAAAAATGGTGAAAAATTAATAGTTCCAGCAACCGAAGATCATTGGCCACTGCGAAATAGAGGGATTAAACTGAAATTTGCAAATATTTTGTTGTGATTCATTTTACATCAAACTCATTTTTTGGAATACAGCCTCCACAGACCAGAGATGGGGTATTGCCATTATAGCTTTGCGAAACATTCAGAGTAGCACACCTTGTGTGTTGTACATGCTGACTGAGGGGTTGTTATAGACTGCAGATTCCCCAAGCAATGTGTTATAGGGATTGTTAGTGCCATGAGGACGAAGAAGAGCATTGGTTATTAGATGGTTAGCCATAGCCCCTGGAGCAGCCAGACGGAGAAAGACAAACAAAGAAAAAGATCAATCAGGCAAATGCAGAAAAATAAAATATTCTTAATGGTAAAACTTGGAAGTCACATTTTTAAATAACAAGCTGAATACAGTCAGACCTGGAATGTTGAGCTTTACAAAAAAAATGCTTTAGATAATGTAAGTGCATCTGCAAATGGGCTAACATGATAAGTGCTGGTTTCTTTTATAATCTGTTACATAAAACAAAGATATTCAACCAGAGTTATTACTTGATTTCTTAAATTTACCCACAGGCAAATTGTAATATCACGTCCCTCATAAAAAAAACTTGCAATTGAATTGATTTTTTTTCTTGGTGACTTTAATCATTTCCGTTCCAATTGCAGCAACAGCTTAAAGGATTTCGTAGTTTATTACTTCAATTTTCCCAAGACCAAAGCACAGCTGAGAACTATAGCAGTGACATTACTGAAGAAATATGGAGCCACAGATAATAAAACAGAAGACAAGGGAAGCAGTACAGGATACGTACGCCACAAAACTTAAAAGCATGAATCAACCTCATCTGTAAGTAAGCATCACAGCCAAAGAATGCACTTTTTCAGATAGTACTTCGTATGTGTCACGTTCAGGTGAAGGAGATAAGTGCTGCGATCAGATTGAGGCAGAGTTTCAGAATATGGGATTTGTGCATTTCCATAGGATTCTCTCACAAAACAGGATTCTCTCACAAAACTGTAGCTGAAAACCAATTTCCGTGATGACTGATAATTTGGGTTCAGCCTGAAGATTTGATAGGAGCTGAATTCAGAGCACATCTAAAATTTAATAAATATAACATGTTCTCTGTAGTACAGGATTGGCTGTAAATTCAAATATTGATAGGTCCTGGTTTAACTCAATAAAAATTTGATGAATCAAGCCCAGACAAGGTTAGGTGCCCTACAATGCATATTCACTTATGTCATTAATATGTGCAGAGTTGTGTACCAACAGCCATGTACTCAACCACAAATTAAATTATTTGTTATTTATAGGTCACCAAATGGTGAACAGACTTTAGACAAACTATTTTGCTCCTTTTAAAACTACTTTAAGTGGTGTTGAAAACCTATACATTTACCCCTTTAAACTTATCTAATTGAGTTCAAATTGCTTTCTCGTGCCAAAACTATCATCCATCTTGTTTTATTAAAAATGTTACTCACACACAAAAATGCAGAAGTACAAATACCTTACATCACTAGTAAAGTGAATGGATGGTTGCATCACAGTTTGGCAGCATGGATTTTGTGCCAACTAGCCATATTTAATCGAAAATTCACACCCAATAAAAGAACACTTTCATTCATTTTCACATTTTTTGACAGGTTTGTTGCAGTTGAGTTCTCTTTTATGGAGTGTGCAAGAATTAGGTATATAAACTCAATAAAATTTGAAACCTACTTGAGTTTGATGTATATGGCAGTATATAGATAGCAACTCAGTAATGGATTTGGAAAGGAGAAAATATCATAACAGTCTTCTAACACATCACAACACTTGTGCTATCACTCATCACAGTAAACATATGTGGGAACAAAGGTGAGCCATTACTTCTAAAAACTTTTGTCAAAAACAAAGCTCGTAATATATACCTATCAACAAACAAGAGTAGACCTATTCTATTTCATTGAGGTTCTTGGAGGTCTCTGAATATCTATTTTGTTTGCAGGGACACTTTAAAGGATGGCATTTCATCCATGTTCTCCATGACTGAGAGTTGAATGATTTAACAGGTTGTAATGGAAGTCATAGAGATTTACAGCATGGAAACAGGCCCTTCGGCCCAACTTGTCCATGCCGCCCTTGTTTTTAAACCATTAAGCTAATCTCAATTGCCCGCATTGGTACAGCCTGCCAATTCTCAGAACATCTGCGTGAACATTGAAACTGTTCATTACATGATAAACAGTGGCATTTCCTCGTTTTACCTTGGTGGCAGCTGTCCAAAGTCATGGTGTGTTAAGGATATTGGTAAGGAAGTAACTATAGAAAGAAAGAATTGAAAGCTACAACGTATTCACATTGTAGAATATTGTAAGAATTCATTCATTCTTATTTTTGGTAATGACATTATTATCTCATGAATATACATTTATTTTGGTAAAATATGAAAACAACATACCCAACAGCTCAGGGATAATATACCGCCTCACCATGAAGACCAAGGGCTGGATTTTACATTTCCAAAGCATGCACATTACCACCTCAAACCACTCCTCTCCCCTGGTCTGAGGAAATTTAGCAATCCAATATCATCACTCCAGTCTCTGATAATATGGAAAGCATATGGACACTGAATCGGCTACCTATCTGCCATTTTGAAATCATTATCAAGCTAATAAGCTTGTAACAACACAATTGTCTCCAAATTTTCACTGCTAGCTGCATTTTTCAGGCATCAGATGTAATAAAAGATTTGGGTGTCTTTTACAACAGCTAAAACAAGGTGGCACAAAGGCAGTAGAAAAGACTTGCCACTGCAATCAATATTAAATGAACCGGCATATTCTGCTGGGAAAGAAAATAGTGTATGTGTGATTTTTAGTGACATTTCAAAACATTTTTGTTGCACCTTCAGCGAATAACAAAGACTAATCGTGAAAGCAGGGGCCTGAACAATTCTAGCCATGACTTTGGCATTACTTTCCTTTGCTGCATGATGTTGTGGCGTCCAATGCCAATTCTCAGAAGATCTACATGAACATTTAAACTGTTCATTACATGTCAAACATACACCCTGAGGGGCCTTAGACTGTGGCCTTTCCTCATTATACCTTGGTGGCCGCTGCCCCAAGCTTTATATGTGTGCCTTGTTCTGAATGTTGGACTTGTGGAATATTTGGCTGTGATGGAAGACCAACAGTTTTTGGGGAGACCAAGCTGATGATTCTCCAGGAGCAGTTGGTGTGCATCCCTGGGAACACTCACAGAGCATAGAGTCCTACATCAGAGAGCTGCATGGGATGGACCTCATCAGAAACCATTGCATCTCCTTCCAGACCATATTTTCAAGGCACACTCCAAAAGTTCTCTTCACCAGTGTAGCCACCTTGAGGGCAGCTTGTCGAAGCACAGAGATTTGGTTCATACATGAAGGATCTGATGAAGAGAGCCCTTCTCATCAGCATTTGGGCACTTTTTTGAAAGTTCTGCTGAAGCATTCTGCCAAATTACTTTGCATGCAGAGCTTCGAAGACGTAATGTGGAGACTTGTTGTCTGATGGACTTGTGGTCAAAGGTGTGTTTCTGCACATATCTTCCCACAAGGAAGAGACGATATGCACGATGTTACTGAATGGGCCATTCCACAGTAATGCAGCCAGACGCATCCTTCACAACACTAGGACAGGTAGAACCTCAGCACACAGTGACATTTGATGTTTGTCAACCAAGAGTCTAATGCTCAGCTTTATGCAGCAGCACACACAGATGGCCATCAGGTTGAGCACAATGTTGGGTTTGTCTTTTCTCTCTTTGTCCAGAGACTTACATACCATGACCCTGTTGACAAGATCCATCTTTGATCCCCAGGTGAAGTGGAAGATGGTTCGGGTGACCATTGCAGTGCAGGATTGCACAGACTAGACTGAGGCCATCAAGCACCTGATGACCAGGTTCTTACCCACATGCTCAGCTTCTGCCTCAGCTGAGCAATATGCTGCTCCCAGTTTTGGAACATGCCCCAGCCCCTCAATACATACCCTCAGCGCCTTTAGGCAGTCTGACCTGATAGTGAAGTTGAACCATTTCCCAAGAACCACTGTGTCATCCCTGCCATGATGTACTTTGGCTTCTGAGGCCAGAATTGTTGCAGATGTTCATCAGTCTGTATGCAGACAATGACTTCGAGCAGAAGGCAGTCACGTCATCCAAATACAGGGAAACTACATGCACACCTTTGATGCTGGGATGATCACTCCTCTGATACAAACATCAAAGAACAAAGAACAGTACAGCACATGAAACAGGCCCTTCGGCCCTCCAAGCCTATGCCGCTCCTTGGTCCAACAAGACCAATTGTTTGTATCCCTCCATTCCCAGGCTGCTCATGTGACTATCCAGGTAAGTCTTAAACGATGTCAGCGTGTCTGCCTCCACCACCCTACTTGGCAGCGCATTCCAGGCCCCCACCACCCTCTGTGTAAAAATCATCCCTCTAATATCTGAGTTATACATCGCCCCTCTCACCTTGAGCCCGTGACCCCTCGTGATCGTCACTTCTGATCTGGGAAAAAGTTTCCCACCATTCACCCTATCCATCCCTTTCATAATCTTGTACACCTCTATTAGATCTCCCCTCATTCTCAGTCTTTCCAGGGAGAACAACCCCAGTTTACCCAATCTCCCCTCATAGCTAAGACCCTCCATACCAGGCAACATCCTGGCAAACCTTCTCTGCACTCTAATGCCTCCACGTCCTTCTGGTAGTGCTGCGACCAGAACTGGATGCAGTACTCCAAATGTGGCCTAACCAGCGTTCTATACAGCTGCATCATCAGACTCCAGCTTTTATACTCTATACCCCATCCTATAAAGGCAAGCATACCATATGCCTTCTTCACCACCTTCTCCACCTGTGTTGCCACCTTCAAGGATTTGTGGATTTGCACACTTAGGTCCCTCTGTGGGACTCTTGATGGCTCTGCCATTTATTGTATAACTCCTCCCTACATTATTTCTTCCAAAATGCATCACTTTGCATTTATCTGGATTAAATTCCATCTGCCACCTCTCCGCCCAATTTTCCAGCCTATCTATATCCTGCTGTATTGCTCGACAATGCTCATCGCTTTCCGCAAGTCCAGCCATCTTCGTGTCATCCGCAAACTTGCTGATAACACCAGTTACACCTTCTTCCAAATCATTTATATATATCACAAATAGCAGAGGTCCCAGTACAGAGCCCTGCGGAACACCACTGGTCACAGACCTCCAGCCGGAAAAAGACCCTTCGACTTCTACCCTCTGTCTCCTATGGCCAAGCCAGTTCTCCACCCATCTAGCCACTCCTCCTTGTATCCCATGAGCCTTAACCTTCTTAACCAACCTGCCAAGTGGGACTTTGTCAAATTCCTTACTGAAATCCATATAGACGACATCCACGGCCCTTCCTTTGTCAACCGTTTTTGTCACTTCCTCAAAAAACTCCACCAAATTTGTAAGGCACGACCTCCCTCTTACAAAAACCATGCTGTCTGTCACTACTAAATGCACATACATCCTGTCTCTAAGAATCCTCTCCAACAACTTCCCTACCACGGACGTCAAGCTCACCGGCCTATAATTTCCCGGGTTATCCCTGCTACCCTTCTTAAACAACGGGACCACATTCGCTATCCTCCAATCCTCAGGGACCTCACCTGTGTCCAAAGAAGCGACAAAGATTTCCGTCAGAGGCCCAGCAATTTCATCTCTCGTCTCCCTGAGCAGTCTAGGATAGATGCCATCAGGCCCTGGGGCTTTGTCAGTTTTAATGTTCCCTAAAAAACTAACACTTCCTCCCTTGTAATGGAGATTTTCTCTAACGGGTCAACACCTCCCTCTGAGACACTCCCGGTTAACACGTCACTCTCCTTCGTGAATACCGATGCAAAGTATTCATTTAGGATCGCCCTTATTCCCTTGGTTTCTAAGCATAATTCCCCTCCTTTGTCCCTGAGAGGTCCGATTTTCTCCCTGACAACTCTTTTGTTCCTAACGTATGAATAGAATGCCTTAGGATTCTCCTTAATCCTGCCTGCCAAGAACATCTTGTGACCTCTTTTTGCCCTTCTAACTCCCCGTTTGAGTTCTTTCCTACTCTCTCTGTATTCCTCCAGAGCTCCATCTGTTTTCTGTTGCCTGGACTTAACATACGCCTCCCTTTTCATTTTAATCAGATCCTCAATTTTCCTGGTTATCCACGGCTCTCAAATCCTACCTTTCCTATCTTTCCTTTTTACAGGCACATGCCTATCCTGCAGCCTTATCAATTGTTCCTTAAAAGACTTCCACATGCCAGATGCGGATTTACCCTCGAACATCCTCTCCCAATCAACATCCACCAATTCCTGCCTAATCCGGCTATAGTTAGCCTTCCCCCAATTTAGCACCCTGCCCGTAGGACAGCACTCATCCTTCTCCATTACTATCCTAAAGTTAACAGAGTTGTGGTCACTATTTGCCACATGTTCCCCTACCGAAACTTTGACGACCTGACCGGGCTCATTTCCCAGAACTAGGTCCAGTATAGCCCCCTCTCTAGTCGGGCTATCTACATACTGTTCCAAAGAACCTTCCAGTATGCATTTTACAAATTCCTCCCCGTCCGGAACCCCATCTCTAAGCACTTTCCAGTCTATACCAGGGAAATTAAAGTCCCCCACTACAACAACCCTATTTTGCTCATATCCTTACTGATGGACCTGGCAAAGGATTGGATACAACACAACAAACAAGACAGGGGAGAGAGGGCAACCTTGCCTGCTTCCAGATTTAATGGGAAATCTTACCAATTCCAATCCAATGATTGAAACTGTGCTATTTATATTTGTGCAATCAGTTAGATCCAATTGTGGATTCCCTTCCCAAATCCCATTTTGGAGAGGACATCCATCAAGTAAGTGTGCGATATTCTCTCAAAGGTCTTTTCTTGGTTCAGGCTGATCAGTCAAATGTCCATAATTCTGTCTTGCACACAGATGATTATATCCGAGTACTGCTTTAAAGATCAGAGACCTTTTTGCTAGGTGCTGCATGGGTCCGAGAGTGGTTCACCAATTCCAGTGCAGACTTGGCCTGATAGGTCTTGGACAGGATTTTCTAGTCCACATTAGGTAATGAAATGGGCCACCAATGTCTAATTGTCTCCCCTTCCTCTTAAGTTATTAGAAGATAGCACAATATTGCTAACTGGGAATATGAAGACTGTAGTGATATAAGGGGGCAGCCCATCACTTCTTTAACATGGCAGTTAGAGATGGATAATAAATATGGTCCTGCCAGCATTGTCCACATTCAAACATCAAATTATTTTGTAAAACATATTTATTTGAAAAACAACCTGAAAACCACATAAAACACAAATGAATGCTAGTCAGGAATTTTCCTCTACATTGTGTCCTGTATTTCTTATCCACCAGATTACAAGATTGGGAGGGCGATTTTCAACAACTTCAGACACTAAAGATGACCAAGATGAGATTTTGAGCTGAAATAACTCCTTGTTTAATGCAATGTTGGGAACGGAGTTGAAGCACAAGCTAAATCCAGCTGTTTGGAAGAATGTTAAATAATTGATGGTCATTTAAATTGTTTCCCAGAACTCACTAACAAGGCTGCTCAGTGCTTTGGCAGATAGCCCTGGGCCTAACATTCTCCCAAAACAAACTGCACATGGACAATAAGTTGGTCGTTGCACAAGGACCTGAGTGTTATGTAAGGTATTTCACCATTTAATGTTCACAACATGTTCATAACAGTGGGCGGCACAGTGGCACGGTGGCACAGTGGTTAGCACTGCTGTCTCACGGGGAGTTTGCACGTTCTCCCCGTGTCTGCATGGGTTTCCCCCAGGCACTCCGGTTTCCTCCCACAGTCCAAACATGTGCGGGTTAGGTGGATTAGCCATGTTAAATTGCCCCTTAGTGTTAGGGGGACTAGCTAGGGTAAGTGCATGAGGTTATGGGATAGGGCCTGGGTGGGATTGTGGTCAGTGCAGACTCGATGGGCCAAATGGCCTCCTTCTGCACTGTAGGATTCTATGATGCTGGAGGTTTGAAGGGAACCCGTGAGGATTTCTGGGACACTTAGTCAAGACATCACCAACATGATTAGCATTTATTCCTTCCATCCTAAATGTGGTGCCCTAATATTTGAACCATTTAGCACAATGAACAATCTACCTGAAAACATTTTATCATTTCCTGCTAGAATTTTGAAAAATTAGGTGGTCTTCAAGTTAACTCTTTTCAAAGGAAAGAAGCCATCTTACTTTCCAGCAACTTACATTCCTGATACGACAGAATAAATTATCCTGGCTCGCTGTGCATGCTATCAAGATAAGTATTCCACTGATAAATAGGAGAAAATAAAACTGCATGCATTACTCCTCATGGGATCTGACTAATACATTATTGAAGCATCCAGTCCAATTTTTATCCTTCATACAAACATAAAGTCGACTTGTGCTCCGATTTCTTATGTTCTTGTGCTCACCACTAACAAGCAGACTGTCTGGTTATCATCACACTGTTGTTTGTGGGAGTTTGCTACGTGGAAATTGGTTGCTGTTTCTGCTCTACCTTACAATGGTGACTTTGGCTGGAATTCTCTGGTCTCACGCACCCTGCTGCCACTGCCAGCGAGAACAGATAATTTCGCGCTCAGTCAAATCTGCATTCACTGCAGACCTGGGACCAGAGAATCCCAGCTGTGGGTGAGCTCAGAGAATTCCGTCCTATATTTCAGAAGTACTTAATTGGCTGTGAAGTGCTTTCAGGCATCCTGCGGTGGATGTAGTTTCAGTGGCATATGTTCCCTCCATACCATTTGTAGAAGGAGTGGGAGCCCCGCATTTAACTAACCAGTGCGGACCTCATAAAAAAATATGAATTAGAACCATAGAGTCATAGATGTTTACAGCATGGAAACAGGCTCTTCGGCCCAACTTGTCCATGCCGTCCTCTTTTTTAAACCACTAAACTAGTCTCAATTGCCCGCATTTGGCCCATATCCCTCCATACTCATCTTAAATGTTTTTTAAAAGACAAAATTGTACTCATCTCTACTACTACCTCTGGCAGTTTGTTCCAGACACTCTCAACCCTGTGTGAGAAAAACATTGCCCCTCTGGACTCTTTTGTATCTCTCCCCTCTCACCTTAAACCTATGCCCTCTTGTTTTAGACTCCCCTACCTTTGGGAAAAGATGTTGACTATCTACCTCATCTATTCCCCTCATTATTTTATAGACCTCTGTAAGAACCCCTCTAAGCCTCCTATGCTCCAGGGAAAAAAGTCCCAGTCAATCCAGTCTCCCCTTATAACTCAAACCATCAAATCCCACTAGCATCCTAGAATCATAGAAATCATAGAATCATAGAAATCCTAGTAAATCTTTTCTGCGCTCTTTCCAGTTTAATAAGATCCTTTCTATAATAGGATGACCAGAACTGTACACAGTATTCCAAGTGTGGCCTTACCAATGTCTTATACAACTTCAACAAGACGTCCCAACTCCTGTATTCAATGATCTGACTAATTAAACCAAGTATACCAAATGCCTTCTTCGCCACTCTGTCCACCTGTGACTCCACTTTCAAGGAGCTATGAACCTGTATCCCGAGATCTCTTTGTTCTATAACTCTCCCCAAGACCCAACTGTTAACTGAGTAAGTCCTGCCCTGGTTCAATCTACCAAAACGCATCGTCTCGCTTTTATCTAAATTAAACTCCATCTGCCATTCATCAGCCCACTGGCCCAATTGATCAAGATCCTGTTGCAATCCTAGATAACTTTCTTCACCGTCCACTATGCCACCAATCTTGGTGTCATCTGCAAACTTACTAACAATGCCTCCTAAATTCTCATCCAAATCATTAATACAAATGACAAGTAACAGTCGAACCAGCACCGATCCCTGAGGCACACCGCCAGTACAGGCCTCCAATTTGAAAGACAACCCTCTACAACCACCCTCTGTCTTCTGTCATCAAGCCAATTTTGTATCCAACTGACTACCTCACCCTGGATCCCGTGAGATTTAATCTTATGCAACAACTTACCATGCAGTCCCTTGTCAAAGGCTTTGCTGAAGTCCATGTAGACAACGTCGACTGCATTGCTCTCATTTGCCTTCTCGCCTAACCCTTCAAAAAACTCAAATTTATGAGATATGATTTTACACTCACAAAGCCATGCTGACTGTCCCTAATCAGTCCTTGCGTTTCTAAATGCCTGTAGATCCTATCTCTCAGAATACCTTCTAACAACTTATCCACTACAGATGTTAGGCTCACCAGTCTGTAGTTCCCAGGTTTTTTCCTGCAGCCCTTCTTAAACAAAGATACAACATTTGCCACCCTCCAAACTTCAGGCATGTCACCTCTGGCTGTCAATGATTCAAATATCTCTGCTCGGGGGACCCCCAATTTCCTACCTAGCCTCCCACAACATCCTGGGATATGCTTAATCAGGTCCCAGGGATTTATCTACCATGATGTACTTTAAGGCTTCCAGCACCTCCTTCTCTGTAACATGTACACTCCTCAAGACACCACTAATTATTTCCCCAAGTTCCCTAACATCCATGCCTTTTTCAAAAGTAAATCCTGTAAGAAATATTCATTTAGGATCTCACCAATCTCTTGTGGATCTGCATATAGAAGGCCTTATTAATGCTGGAGAGGCCCTACTCTCTTGCTAGTTACTCTTTTGCCCTTTACGTATTTGTAGAAGCTCTTTGGATTCTCCTTTTGCCTTATCTGCCAAAGCAATCTCGTGTCCCCTTTTTGCCCTTCTGATTTCTCTCTTAACTCTACTCCTACACCCTCTATACTCTATACTCTTGGAGCTGGAACTGGATGAACTCAGGATCATTCGGGAGGCAGAGGCAGCTATAGATAGAAGCTACAGGGAGGTAGCTACTCCTAGAAATTATGATACGTGGGTGACGGCTAGAAGGGGTAAGAAGCAGTCAGAGCAGTGATCCCCTGTTCCTCTGTATAACAAGTATTCCGTTTTGGATACTGTTGGGGGTGACGACTTAACAGGGGTAAGCCATGGGGTACAGGTCTCTGAGACAGAGTCTGCCCTTGTTGCTCAGAAGGGAAGGGGGGAGAGGAGTAGAACATTAGTTATTGGGGGCTCCATAGTTAGGGGGATAGATAGGAGATGCTGTGGGAACGAGAGAGACTCGCGGTTGGTGTGTTGCCTCCCAGGTGCCGGGGTCTGTGATATCTCGGATCGTGTTTTCGGGATCCTTAAGGGGGAGGGGGACCAACCCCAAGTTGTGGTTCACATAGGCACTCAAGACATAGGTAGGAAAAGGGATGGGGATGTTAGGCAGCAATTCAGGGAGTTAGGGTGGAAGCTTAGGGCTAGAACAAACAGAGTTGTTATCTCTGGTTTGTTACCCGTGCCACGTGATAGTGAGGAGAGGAATAGGGAGAGAGAGCAATTGAACACGTAGCTACAGGGATGGTGTAGGAGGGAGGGATTCAGATACCTGGACAATTGGGGCTCTTTCTGGGGTAGGTGGGACCTCTACAAACAGGATGGTCTACACCTGAACCAGAGGGGTACCAATATCCTGGGGGGGGAAATTTGCTAATGCTCTTTGGGAGGGTTTAAACTAATTCAGCAGGGGGATGGGAACCTGAATTGTAGATCCAGTGTACAGGAGGTTGAAAGTAGTGAGGTCATGGATAAGGTTTCAGCGTCGCAGGAGTGTACCGGCAGGCAGGAAGGTGGTTTGAAGTGTGTATACTTCAATGCCAGGAGCATCCGGAATAGGGTGGGTGAACTTGCAGCATGGGTTGGTACCTGGGACTTCGATGTTGTGGCCATCTCAGAGACATGGATAGAGCAGGGGCAGGAATGGTTGTTGTAAGTTCCGGGGTTTAGATATTTCACTAAGAGCAGGGAAGGTGGTAAAAGAGGTGGAGGTGTGGCATTGTTAGTCAAGGACAGTATTACAGTGGCAGAAAGGACGTTTGATGAGGACTCGTCTACTGAGGTAGTATGGGCTGAGGTTAGAAGCAGGAAAGGAGAGGTCACCCTGTTGGGAGGTTTCTATAGGCCTCCGAAAAGTTCCAGAGATGTAGAGGAAAGGATTACAAAGATGATTCTGGATAGGAGCGAAAGTAACAGGGTAGTTGTTATGGGGGACTTTAACTTTGCAAATATTGACTGGAAAAGCTATAGTTCGAGTACTTTAGATGGGTCAGTTTTTGTCCAATGTGTGCAGGAGGGTTTCCTGACACAGTATGTAGATATGGCCTATCTAACAAGAGGTGAGGCCACATTGGATTTGGTACTGGGTAATGAACCAGACCAGGTGTTGGATTTGGAGGTAGGAGAGCACTTTGGTGATGGTGACCACAATTCGTTTACGTTTACTTTAGTGATTGAAAGGAATAGGTATATACCGAAGGGCAAGAGTTATAGCTGGGGGAAAGGAAATTATGATGCGATTAGGCGAGATTTAGGATGCATAGGTTGGGGAAGGAAACTGCAGGGGATGGACACAATTGAAATGTGGAGCTTGTTCGAGGAACAGCTACTGCGTGTCCTTGATAAGTATGTACCTGTCAGGCAGGGAGGAAATGGTCGAGTGAGGGAACCGTGGTTTACTAAAGAAGTTGAATCTCTTGTGAAGAGGAAGAAGGAGACTTATGTAAAGATGAGATGTGAAGGCTCAGTTAGGGCGCTTGAGAGTTACAAGTTAGCCAGAAAGGACCTAAAGAGAGAGTTAAGAAGAGCCAGGAGGGGACATCAGAAGTCTTTGGCAGGTAGGATCAAGGAAAACCTGAAAAGCTTTCTATAGATATGTCAGGAATAAAAGAATGACGAGGGTAAGATTAGGGCCAGTCAAGGACAGGAGTGGGAAGTTGTGCGTGGAGCCTGAAGAGATAGGAGAGGCGCTAAATGAATATTTTTCATCAGTATTCACGCAGGAAAAAGACAATGGTGTCGAGGAGAATACTGAGATACAGGCTATTGGACGAGACGGGATTGAGGTTCATAAGGCGGAGGTGTTAGCAATTCTGGAAAGTGTGAAAATAGATAAGTCCCCTGGGCCGGATGGGATTTATCCCAGGATTCTTTGGGAGGCTAGGGAGGAGATTGCAGAGCTTTGGCTTTGATCTTTAGGTCGTCATTGTCTACAGGAATAGTGCCAGAAGACTGGAGGATAGCAAATGTTGTCCCCTTGTTCAAGAAGGGAAGTAGAGACAACCCTGGTAATTATAGAACATAGAACATAGATAGAACATTACAGCGCAGAACAGGCCCTTCGGCCCACGATGTTGCACCGACCAGTTAAAAAAAAAAACTGTGACCCTCCAACCTAAACCAATTTCTTTTCGTCCATGAACCTATCTACGGATCTCTTAAACGCCCCCAAACTAGGCGCATTTACTACTGATGCTGGCAGGGCATTCCAATCCCTCACCACCCTCTGGGTAAAGAACCTACCCCTGACATCGGTTCTATAACTACCCCCCCTCAATTTAAAGCCATGCCCCCTCGTGCTGGATTTCTCCATCAGAGGAAAAAGGCTATCACTATCCACCCTATCTAAACCTCTAATCATCTTATATGTTTCAATAAGATCCCCTCTTAGCCGCCGCCTTTCCAGCGAAAACAATCCCAAATCCCTCAGCCTCTCCTCATAGGATCTCCCCTCCATACCAGGCAACATCCTGGTAAACCTCCTCTGCACCCTCTCCAAAGCCTCCACATCCTTCCTGTAATGTGGGGACCAGAACTGCACACAGTACTCCAAGTGCGGCCGCACCAGAGTTGTGTACAGTTGCAACATAACGCTACGACTCCTAAATTCAATCCCCCTACCAATAAACGCCAAGACACCATATGCCTTCTTAACAACCTTATCTACTTGATTCCCAACTTTCAGGGATCTATGCACACATACACCTAGATCCCTCTGCTCCTCCACACTATTCAAAGTCCTCCCGTGAGCCCTATACTCAACACATCTGTTATTCCTACCAAAGTGAATTACCTCACACTTCTCCGCATTAAACTCCATCCGCCACCTCTTGGCCCAACTTTGCAACCTGTCTAAGTCTTCCTGCAAACTACGACACCCTTCCTCACTGTCTACCACACCACCGACTTTGGTGTCATCAGCAAATTTGCTAATCCACCCAACTGTACCCTCATCCAGATCATTAATAAATATTACAAACAGCAGTGGCCCCAAAACAGATCCCTGAGGTACACCACTTGTAACCGCACTCCATGATGAATATTTACTATCAACCACCACCCTCTGTTTCCTATCCGCTAGCCAATTCCTGATCCAATTTCCTAGATCACCCCCAATCCCATACATCAGCATTTTCTGCAGAAGCCTACCATGGTGAACCTTATCAAACGCCTTACTAAAATCCATATATACCACGTCCACTGCCTTGCCCCCATCCACCTCCTTGGTCACTTTCTCAAAAAACTCAATAAGGTTAGTAAGGCACGACCTACCTGCCACAAAACCATGCTGACTATCACCTATCAATTCATTACTCTCCAAATAACTATAAATCCTATCCCTTATAATTTTTTCCAACATCTTGCCGACAACAGAAGTGAGACTCACCGGTCTATAATTCCCGGGGAAGTCTCTGTTCCCCTTCTTAAACAATGGGACAACATTTGCTAATCTCCAATCTTCTGGTACTATACCAGAGGCCAACGACGACCTGAAGATCAGAGCCAGAGGCTCTGCAATCACTTCTCTTGCCTCCCAGAGAATCCTTGGATAAATCCCATCCGGACCAGGGGATTTATCTATTTTCAGACCCTCCAGAATATCCTGCACATCCTCCTTATCAACTGTAATACTGTCTATTCTACTCCCTTGCAACCCAGTGTCCTCCTCAGCTATATTCATGTCCCCTTGCGTGAACACCGAAGAGAAATATTGGTTCAATGCTTCACCAATCTCCTCCGGTTCCACACATAACTTCCCTCTGCCATCTATAACTGGCCCTAAACTTGCCCTAACCAACCTTCTGTTCTTGACATACCTATAGAACGCCTTAGGATTCTCTTTAACCCTATCCGCCAAAGTCTTCTCATGTCCCCTTTTAGCCCTTCTAAGCTCGCTCTTCAACTCCCTCTTAGCCAATCTAAAGCTTTCTAGTGCACTACCCGAGTGCTCACGTCTCATCCGAACATAAGCCTCCTTTTTCTTTTTAACCAACAAAGAAACTTTTTTGGTGCACCACGGTTCCCTAGCCCTACCAATTCCTCCTTGCCTGACAGGGACATACCTATCACAGACTCGCAGTAGCTGCTCCTTGAAAAAACTCCACATGTCGGACGTTCCCAGTCCCTGTAATCTCCTAGTCCAACCTATGTTTCCTAATTCTCTCCTAATAGCCTCATAATTACCCTTCCCCCAGCTAAAACCACTGGCCCGAGGTTCATGCCTATCCCTTTCCATCACTAAGGTGAACGTAACCGAATTGTGGTCACTATCACCAAAATGCACACCAACTTCCAAGTCTAGCACCTGGTCTGGCTCATTTCCCAGCACCAGATCCAATATAGCCTCACCTCTAGTTGGCCTGTCTACATACTGAGTCAAAAAACCTTCCTGCACGCTTTGAACAAAAACTGACCCCTCTAACGAGCTAGAGCTATAACAATTCCAGTCAATATTAGTCAAGTTAAAATCCCCCATAACAATTGCCCTATTACTTTCACTCCTAAGCAGGACTGACTCCGCAATCCTTTCCTCAACCTCTCTAGAACTTTTAGGAGGTCTATAAAAGACTCCCAACAGGGTGACCTCTCCTCTCCTATTTCTAATCTCCGCCCATACTACCTCAACAGATAAGTCCTCATCAAACCTCCTCTCTGACACTGTGATACAATCTCTGACCAATAATGCTACCCCTCCCCCTCTTCTACCTCCTTCCCTACTTCGACTAAAACATTTGAACCCCGGGACCTGCAGCATCCATTCCTGCCCCTGCTCTATCCATGTCTCTGAAATAGCCACAACATCGAAGTCCCAGGTACTGATCCACGCTGCAAGTTCACCCACTTTATTGCGAATACTCCTGGCATTGAAGTATACACATTTCAAACCCTGCTCCACCCCACCTCTGCAATGCCGTGCATTGCAGTCCCCATCCATGCATCCCTCACTTTCAGCCCCACTACTCAGGATCCCTCCCCCCCCCCGAATCAGTTTAAACCTCCCTGCATGGCCTTAGCAAATTTACCCCCCAGGATATTGGTCCCCTTCTGATTAAGGTGTAGACCATCCTTCTCATAGAGGTCACACCTTCCCCAGTACGAGCCCCAATTGCTTAAGTACCTGAACTCCTCCCTCCTGCACCATCCCCTCAGCCATGAATTCAAACCTTCCCTCTCCCTATTCCTCTCTAAACTATCCCGTGGTACAGGCAAGAGTCCAGAGATAACCACTCTGTCAGTCTTGGCCTTTAGTTTCCACCCCAACTCCATAAATCCCTGCCTAATATCCTCTTCCCCTATCCTCCCTATGTCGTGTGTCCCCACATGTACAATAACTTGTGGTTTATCTCCCTCCCCCCTAAGAGTCCTGAATACCCTGTCAGACACATCCCGGACCCCAGCCCCTGGTAGGCAACACACCAACCCTGAGTCCCTACCTTTAGTTCCGACCCTCCTATCTGTCCCCTTAATTGTGGAGTCCCCAATCACAAGGCCCAGTCTTTTACAGCCCCTAACCACCTGAGCTTTCTCACTCGGCTCACCCCCAGAGATCTGCTCTCTATGCTCAGTTGATTCCTCCTCAACTGTAGCCTCCAGCACCGAAAACCTATTATGGAGGGGAACCGCCCCAGGGGATTGTCTTCCCGATTGCTTCTTACCCCTCCTCCTGGCATTGACCCAAGCCTCATTTCTAGGAGTTACTATTTCTCTATAACTCCTATCAACTTCCACCTCCGCCTCCCGAATTATGCGGAGTTCCTCTACCTCCCCCTCCAGCTCCTTTACACGCTCCTCCAGAAGCTGCAATTATAGACCAGTGAGCCTTACTTCTGTTGTGGGCAAAGTTTTGGAAAGGATTATAAGAGATAGGATTTATAATCATCTAGAAAGGAATAATTTGATTAGGGATAGTCAACACGGTTTTGTGAAGGGTCGGTCATGCCTCACAAACCTTATTGAGTTCTTTGAGAAGGTGACCAAAGAGGTGGATGAGGGTAAAGCAGTTGATGTGGTGTATATGGATTTCGGTAAAGCGTTTGATAAGGTTCCCCATGGTAAGCTATTGCAGAAGATACGGAGGCATGGGATTGAGGGTGATTTAGCGGTTGGGATCAGGAATTGGTAGCTGTAAAAAGACAGAGGGTGGTGGTTGATGGGAAATGTTCATCCTGGAGTTGTTACTAATGGTGTACCGCAAGGATCTGTTTTGGGGCCATTGCTGTTTGTCATTTTTATAAATGACCTGGATGAGGGCGTAGAAGGATGGGTTAGTAAATTTGCGGATGACACTAAAGTCAGTGGAGTTGTGGACAGTGCAGAAGGTTGTTGCAGGTTACAGAGGGACATAGATAAGCTGCAGTGCTGGGCTGAGAGGTGGCCAATGGAATTCAATGCGGAAAAGTGTGAGGTGATTCACTTTGGAAGGAGTAACAGGATTACAGAGTACTGGGCTAATGGTAAGATACTTGGTAGTGTGGATGAACAGAGATCTCGGTGTACATGTGCACAGATCCCTGAAAGTTGGCACCCAGGTTGATAGGGTTGTTAAGAAGGCGCACAGAGTGTTAGCTTTTATTGTTAGAGGGATTGAGTTTCGGAGCCATGATGTCATGTTGCAGCTGTACAAAACTCTGGTGCGGCCGCACTTGGAGTATTGCGTACAGTTCTGGTCGCCGCATTATAGGAAGGATGTGGATGCATTGGAAAGGGCGCAGAGATTTACTAGGATGTTGCCTGGTATGATGGGAAGGTCTTATGAGGAAAGGCTGAGGGACTTGAGGTTGTTTTCGTTAGAGAGAAGGTTAAGAGGTGACTTAATAGAGGCATACAAGATGATCAGAGGATTAGATGGGGTGGATAGTGAGAGCCTTTTTCCTCGGATGGTGATGGCTAGCACGAGGGGACATAGCTTTAAATTGAGGGGTGATAGATATAAGACAGATGTCAGAGGTAGGTTCTTCACTCAGAGAGTAGTAAGGGCGTGGAATGCCCTGCCTGCAGCAGTAGTGGACTCGCCAACATTAAGGGCATTTAAATGGTCATTGGATAAACATATGGATGATCATAGAAATCATAGAAACCCTACAGTACAGAACGAGGCCATTCGGCCCATCAAGTCTGCACCGACCACAATCCCACCCAGACCCTACCCCCATATCCCTACAGATTTACCCACTAATCCCACTAACCTACGCATCTCAGGACACTAAGGGCAATTTTTTTTTTAGCATGGCCAATCAACCTAACCCGCACATCTTTGGACTGTGGGAGGAAACCGGAGCACCCGGAGGAAACCCACGCAGAGATGAGGAGAATGTGCAAACTCCACACAGACAGTGACCCAAGCCGGGAATCGAACCCAGGTTCCTGGAACTGTGAAGCAGCAGTGCTAACCACCGTGCTACCGTGCCGGTATTGGATATTGGAATAGTGTAGGTTAGATGGGCTTTAGATTGGTTTGACTGGTCGGCGCAACATCGAGGGCCGAAGGGCCTGTACTGCGCTGTAATGTTCTATGTTCTATTTTCTTCAAGAAATCCACTTGATTGCAGCTGCCTATTCATGTCATATGTCTCCTTCTTCTTCTTGACCAGGGCCTCAATATCCCGAGTCATCCAGGGTTCCCTACTTCGACCAGCCTTGCCCTTCACTCTGAAAGGAATGTGCTTACCCTGAACCCTGGTTAACATACTTTTGAAAGCCTTCCACTTACCAGATGTCCCTTTGCCTGCCAACAGACACCCCAATCAACTTTTGAAAGTTCCTGCCCAATTTCGAATTTTGGGCCAGATCTATCATTCTACATAACTATCTTAAAATTAATGGAACTATGGTCACTGGTCCTAACTGATCTCTCAATGACACTTCTGTCACCTGTCCTTCCTTATTTCCCAAGAGGAGGTCAGGTTTTGCCCCTCTCTAGTTGGTCTATCCACATACTGAATAAAAAGTTCCTTCTGAATACACGCAACAAATTTCTCTTCATCCAAGCCCCTAAACTATGGCTGCTTCAGTCAATGTTGGGAAAGTTCAAGTCCCCTACTATTACCACCCTATTTTTCTTGGAGCTATCTGTCATCTTCATACATATTTGCTCTTCAATTTCCCGCTGACTAGTTGGAGGTTTATAGTACAATCCTATCAAAGTGATCTCTCTCTTCTTATTTCTCAGTGGGCGGACCCTCAGAAATATCCCCCCTCTCAGTACTGCCGTGATGTTTTCTCGAATCAAAAACGCAACTATCCCTCCTCACAGCGCCAGCGCCCGGGATTGATTCGCAGCTTGGGTCACTGTCTGCGCAGAGTCTGCACATTCTCCCCGTGTCTGTGCGGGTTTCCTCCGGGTGCTCCGGTTTCCTCCCACAGTCCAAAAGATGTGCTGGTTAGGTGCATTGGTCATGCTAAATTCTCCCTCAGTGTACCTGAACAGGCGCCAGAGTGTGGCAACCAGGGGATTTTCACAGTAACTTCATTGCAGTGTTAATGTAAGCCTATTTGTGACTAATAAGTAAACTTTTACTTTAAAATGCAGTTTAATCTGGATTTTCCTTGCTCTCTGCTCTGCTTTTGCCTGACCTGTCTCGTACTAGAATTACTGACACTGTCTTTACTATTTAATGTGCTCTCTTTAACTTCCATGCTGTCCTCAACCTTCTCTTCTCTCTCACTATTTTGGGTCCCAACCCCCTGCCAAACTAGTTGAAACCTTCCTAAGTGGCTCTAGAAAATTTCTCCGTCAAGATATTAGTCCCTCTCCAGTTCAGGTGTAAGCCCTCCCTCTTGAACAGGTCACCCCTGCACCAGAAAAGATCCCAATGATTCACAAATTTAAATCCTTGCCACCTGCACCAGCTCTCAAGTCAAGCATTTGTCTGCCTAATCTTCCTGTTCCTACTTTCACTAGCACATGGCACCGGCAGTAGTCCAGAAATTACTACCCTCGAGGCCCTGCACTTTAGCCATCTGCCTAACTCTCTATATTCACACTTCAGGACCTCATCCCTTTTCCTACCGATGTTGTTGGTACCAATGTGTGCATCGACCTCTGGCTGCTCACCCTCCCCCTTAAGAATGGCCTGCAAGCACTCAGAGATGTCCTTGACCCTGGCAACACACCATCCTGCAGTCTCGATCGCAGCCACAGAAACGCCTGTCTGTTCCTCTAACCTGCGAATCCCCTATTATTACAGCTCACTTGCTCCTTGCCCGACCCTGCTTTACAGCAAAACCAGATGTGGTAGTATAGGTCTGGCTGCTGCTGGTATTTTCCCCTGAGAAACTATCCCCCTCAACAGTACCCAAAACTGTATACCTGTTTGAAAGTGGAACA